>NC_092576.1:5990000-6175000 GCF_037975245.1 Apostichopus japonicus | reverse complement strand
TTTTAATGCCTAAGATTCAAGACCGGTGCTGTGGCCAAGTGGATAAAGGCGGTGGCATTTGAAGCAATGAGGCTTAGCAATCGGGAGGTTCGGGGTTCGATTCCCGGCCGGGTCATAGTAAGGTGGGTTTTCATCCAAGAACAGTCTATGGTTTTCCCATCTGAAATGACTTTCTGAATTGAAAAGATTCCAAATCTGAGTTAAAATAATGTTGAATTGGAAGCCTACCGACGTGTAAGTTGTAATCCATAAAGCCCTTGCGGGTTTCTCCCACATTTGTGGTCGCTTAAGCGTCGTAAAGATAACTGCTGATTATTATTATTATATATTTATAAAGTTCACAAAGAAAGAAGAGGGCGCTTCGGGTCACATAACAAAAGATGAGCCACATGTGAAGTCCTGAAATAAACTAAAATTGACATAGCTTCTGTACAGGCCAAAACTTCAATGTAGGACGGGACGCTACTTGCCACCGCAGGGATTATTTAAATTACCGTTAAATTGTTCAGACTGCAAAAGTAGTCTGTCTGAGGAACTGGATTAGAGCGTATAGAATTAGACACAGATGTGATCGACCAGAACGTAATGAAGGTCAGGCTCCTGTTGGTAAGACAATTATAGAAACTTGAAAACAGTTTGAACTTGTAATCAATGAAAAGATCCATTAGTACTAGGAAGATTCTGAAAAAAAAAGAAGTGGAAAATATATGTGGATTTATAGGAGAAGTTGATCCAATAGGTATTAATGTAATAAAATAAGCTTTAGATGAGGAGTTTTCTGCTCATAAGTCTGTTCAAAATACATTGTAGCTGCCTCAAGGATGGTGCATCCTTCTTCATTATATAGCCTTGATAATTTGACAAATTATTTTAGATCATTTAAACGTTATGCCGTGTGTCCTGTTTCAAGTTTGCCTTCTCGTCCATACATATATACATTTAGAAAATTAAATTAATATAAATATATATATATATATATATATATATATGCCTATATATATATATATATATATATATATAGGCCGATATATATATGTATATATATATAAATGAAAAGCGTAATGAGTTGGAAAATCAAGAACAGTGAAAAAACTTTCAGCCTCCACCGATATATATATATATATATATATATATATATATTATATATATATATATATATATATATATATATATATATATATATATATATATATATATATATATATATATATATATATATATATATATATATATAATAAAAGTCGAATCGTCGTGCACTTCTTGTAGACGGCAATTTTCCTGTAGTTTTTTTTTTTTGTTCTCTTTCGATGGGGTGACATCCGGCAAAGATGCTTAAACTGAAAATGACCCGCAGGTTTCTATATAGGTCTTGTAAATGATATGACAGGTGGTTCTGAAAAAAAAAACTGATTCAGACGTTCAGTACCTTAAAGTATGTGAAAGATCTACTGATTGACATGTGCACGTCGTGTTGGGAGACCAGGGTGGAATTGACAGTAACTTCTGCTATATCTAACAAACTCAGTAAGTCGCATTGACATCACTGCCATGCCGACTTTCTTTTCCTTTAAAACAAAAAGGTTTCAATTCCTGCTACTCCATGTCGCTTTTCGGTGATCATGCACTGAAGAAGAGCTATAGTTATGCTCGAAAGCTCTGCATTTTGTTCTAGAATTACACTATTCTTATCTTCAAGATAACACATACTTACACTCATGTTACCAACTTATGTTAAAAAAATGTACGAAATTTAGAATTTTGAATATTTTCCCGAAAACACGTACATCCATGAGATATATTAATAAACTGTCAGCACATTTAGAAAATCCATTTTTCCGCGATAACAAGTGGAATAAATTTGCACTAGAATTACAAATATTCACACTTTTAAGATAACATTGTCACTCACGTTGCTAACTTCTTAAACAAAGGAGAGAATTTTTGAATTGAATTAATAACTTCATGATAACCTATTCCTTTAGACTAATTTTTTTTTCACGATAACACTTAAGCCTTCTCTCGTGTTGCCAGTTACATTGGTACAATTTTCACCAACGATGGTCTTGTTTTGCCTACCGGAATACTTCTTTAATTTGGAGACAAGTTAGATTATTCAATGACAATTGTCTCTTCTAGAAATTTAAAACATCACAAGCCTGAAATTTGGCCAACGATGGTCTTGTTTTGCCTACCGGAATACTTCTTTAATTTGGAGACAAGTTAGATTATTCAATGACAATTGTCTCTTCTAGAAATTTAAAACATCACAAGCCTGAAATTTGGCCAACGATGGTCTTGTTTTGCCTACCGGAATACTTCTTTAATTTGGAGACAAGTTAGATTATTCAATGACAATTGTCTCTTCTAGAAATTTAAAACATCACAAGCCTGAAATGTGGCCAACGATGGTCTTGTTTTGTTTATATTGCGTAGTAAGTAATCACGGTTAGCACGTGATCTCATCTTGCCAGATACCTTAATGCAGCTAAGACATATATATATGTTCACGATCTGCACATATTATACAATGATTCCAGATACATTAAATGATTATTAAATTAAACTTTGAACATCCATATCCTCACGTTAACACATACCGGTGCTCGAGGGAAGGGGTGGGGTGGGGGCGGGGAGGGATTTTTAACTGTCGTAATGAGATCATCTTTGCAGCGATTAATGTAGCAGGTGTGTGAGGGAATGTTTCGACAAAGTCGGCTCTGCCTACCGGAATACTCCTTTAATTTGGAGACAAGTTAGATTATTCAATGACAATTGTCTCTTCCAGACATTTAAAGCATCACAAACCTGAAATCTGACTTAAGATTGAAGTTTAGTATTGAAATGTCATAGTCGAATTGACCAAAAGTACTAATTAATATAGAAGAGGGCTACAACCGTTTCTATAAGCTAGTATATATTGGTGATGCCATGATTCCTCTCATAGTCTCATATCTTAGTGTTAACCCGCTGTTTTATTTTGTAAAACTCTAATAACTCAATCAAAACAGGTTCTTTTAATGTCATAAAATCAGCAGGCCACTCTAAATGATACATTTAACACCATTTGTTCTGGAATAAAATTGTGACGCCCTTGTGAACCTGTTTTTTGGGATCATCAAAGTATAGATGTTGCACGAGGGAAACGCTAGTCAGTGGCGTCACCAAGGGGTAGCCTGGTGGGGGGGGGTGGGCACGTGCCCTACCCAAAAGAAAATCGTGCCCCCAGGTGCCCCCCAAATGCGATTTGTAGTGTTAGAAAAAGACAAAGGACGAAACGTACTATGTTGATCAGTAAAACTTCTTTCCATCGACCATCACAATAACCAGTTGTTTTCCTACTAACAAGGTCACAGAGGCCCGGCGTGAACCGCTTTTGCTCAAACTTTACTACTACCCTACATGAATTTTAATTTAAACTGTCAGCACCCTTCTTCAATTAAACTTTGTAAACTTTCCCCAAACCTGGCACGCAGGCAAAAACCCACCGTACGTAACTTTACAAGTAGACAGAAGTGCCACAGAGTGTTGCTTAGCAACTGAGGTACTGACCTAATGGTTGGTGTTTTAGACTTCGTAGTCCAGTCGCTTTTAATTGATGTCTTAGACTACTCGAAGGAAACCCTTTTAACTAAAGAAAAAGAAAGAAAAGAAAAAAGAGAGAGGTGAAGGAATATTATCTGGAGTGCTAGCAGTTTTTTTCCTTAAACGATCGGCATCGAATCGATATCGAATTAGTCCGTCGGGCGACGATCCGTCGGCCCTCTACAATCGGAAGTAAAATATTAAATAATTATGCTATCTTGACGATGTCCTCCCCCTCAACCCCACCCCCACCCCAAAGAAGATCGAGCGAATGAACACATACAATCAAGGAGTTGCCATTGTGTGTACTTATCGTTATAGACAATATAGAACGAAAAGGAAAAAAAAAGTGGAAACGAATGTCTAGACCACCGAGATTGCATGAACAATGGGACTTTAATCAATAAATGTTTGAAACTTAAGTGGACCATCAATAACAGTATCACATACCAGAATATCAAATATAATTTATTGTCTTCATGTGGTCTGAAGGCAACCTCCAGACTTTGACATGCAGCTTTAAAAAACAGAACAGAAAAAAAAGTGGGGGGGGGGAAGCGGTTTAGCTAGCTATTTGCAGCCGCTTCTATCTCCCAGCGGTAACACAGAAATAATGGTTGTGGGTGACACGATGTGACCTTTGTCGATATTCACACGGTACTCACATTTCTGCACACCTGAGGTCTGCTCCATTGTCCATTGTGCTTTGTGCAAAGATTACGGTAGCCTTTAAGTACCATTTGATTTAATGCCCAAATAAAAAGGGGCTACAATAATTAAGAAAGTGTGTAAATTCCAGTGAGGTGATGTTAGCCAGTTTTATTAGCTTTATTTTGCTTGGGATTCAGGCCCGGAAGTAAACGTTTGAAGGGCACAAGGCTCATGCGGAGGAACTGTCTTAATTTATGCAACAAAAATTCATAAAAGTCCGCGATAGGACAGATATTAATCACACAAATAATGACAACTTGACAAAATTTAGTTTGAATCTATTTTATTGCCGATTGGGTAACTAAAGCAAGACTTGACCAAAATAACCACAGTGTACAACGACGTAATAAAAAAGTTTGAATCCAATTGATGGTGTGGATATAAATGCAAATAAAGATAAATTAATTGCAAGGACTCTGTTGTCAGATGTTAACTGAAAGCTTCTCAAGATAACCCCTCTAAAAATGTAATTTTTGAAATGCCCGCTTGGAGTCTTTCAGATAATTGTAAAAATAAAGAGGTATGTTTTGTTACTATAATTTGTTCATCAAAAATGAAAAGGAACTTCACTTAACTTTGATCATACCTTTAGAAACATTTTGAATCCCATGCACAAAGCTGAATATTGAAGGACCTAAAACAAGTGAGGGCCTAAGGCTACATCTTTATTAGCTTGCGGGTTAATCTGACCCTGCTTGTGGGGTTATCTGACCCTGCTTGTGGGTTAATCTGACCCTGCTTGTGGGTTAATCTGACCCTGCTTGTGGGTTAATCTGACCTTGCTTGTGGGTTAATCTGACCCTGCTTGTGGGTTAATCTGACCCTGCTTGTGGGTTAATCTGACCTTGCTTGTGGGTTAATCTGACCCTGCTTGTGGGTTAATCTGACCCTGCTTGTGGGTTAATCTGACCTTGCTTGTGGGTTAATCTGACCCTGCTTGTGGGTTAATCTGACCCTGCTTGTGGGTTAATCTGACCCTGCTTGTGGGTTAATCAGACCCTGCTTGGATCATGAATTTGCTGCACTCCGTTTCACTAGTTTTGGTATAGTCACACATAATTAGATTCCCCTAAAACTGGATTCACGTGCTTATAAATAGCCGCCTGCTCCTGGTTAGAGAAGTACTCCCCGTTTAATATCAAAATAAGAAATAACTGAATATTTTGTGTCCCACAAAATGTAACGTCATGGTTTGCTTTTTTGTTGTATTTTCAAACTCTGTAGAACTAAATATATAGTTGTCATACGTCCTGTTCAGTGCAATGTTGGAAGACTGACGAAACAGATTCAGTTTTCATGTGGTGCCAGTAGATTATAGCAAATCCCTTGCGTAATCAGAGGAAGCGAGGTGCGTTGAGTGGGGGAGGGGATGGGCGGGGGGGGGGAGAGGGGAGTGCAGGTAAGATACCCCTCAACTTGGAACACTTGCTCCCGCCAGTTTGCCCTCCGCAACCAAATCAAAATCTCAAATTAATGCAACCGTCGGCATTTTTGGAAAAATACATTGTCTTCGAAAAAAAAAGTGAGTAGAAAGTGACCTTCAAATCACTTTTCTCGTTAATGTTCTTCCATTCATCCATTTAAAATGTCTACGTTCAATGGTCGTTATTTTTATCCGTAGATTTGAAGGAGTCGTAAGCTCGTAGTCTCTCAGCTCAACTTTTCCCGTCTACCTTTTGGGATCGCTATCAAACATTTTTTCACGAGTACGGTCGTTAGTCGATAAACTTTCCCAGAAACCAACAGAGCTGTCTGCAAACCACTGAGCGACCGGGCGGCAACCAAACCGCAACATTTAGGAACGTGTGGAGATAACAGAACGAGTGCACGACACTTTCAACAATATCGGCAGACGTCTGCTCTAACAGGTAGTCAAGTTAATATAACAGGCCATAGAAGCTGCTATTATAGATCATCAAGATGGAAAAGCGAACCGTGTGCAGCAGCATATTCGTCAACTTTCTGTTCATGTTACTTTTGTTTAACGATGTCGGAAGTCAAGAGGATCACCATGGACATGACCACGGGCATGACCATGGACACGAGACGGTAGTTATCGAACCCGAGGGACCGAGTCCTTTCTTCCTGACAAAATCGTTTCTCATCGAGAAGGAATTGAAAGTTATTCAGAACGGACAAGCGGAAGAGTTCACCATCGATGCCGATCAGTTGACGGAGATAACCGAGCTCTTACTCGGAAGATTCAACTGCTCCGAGAGACTGGACGAAACATGCCGAGAGGTGAGTAAGGACATACCAGTCCAGTGTAACGAAGAAAATTCGTCAACTGCTTGTTAGATAGGGAATATTTGCAAATTTATGAAAACAACCTCGAATATTTCTTCATCTTCTCATTAAGGTCTTCAGTACTGGCCTTTGGGGACAAATGTTAGCGTAGCTAAAAAAAAAAAGAAAAATAAAATGAAAAGAAAAGAAAAGAGAGACAAAAATATGCTGAATAGTTTTCAAAGGCGCTTTCTTGAAGGTTTTAACTCTCTTCGCGATAATCATTAGACAAGGAAAAAGGGTTCAGATTGACAATCTAATATCTCAGCGCGGGAAAAAAGTAGAGTTAAGGGCGGCAGTTAAATGAACTTTTGTACTTTGAGCATGGCTGACCATTAATTGACTTTCTAACATATCTGTGGGCGATACTGTTGACCTTTAAGAAAAAAGAGAGAGAAATATGCTGAATAGTTTTCAAAGGCACTTTCTAGAAGGTTTTAACTCTCTCCGTGATAATCATTAGACACGGAAAAGGGGTTCAGATTGACAATCTAATATCTCAGCGCGGGAAAAAAAGTAGGGTTGAGGGCGGCAGTTAAATGAAATTTTGTACTTTGAGCATGGCTGACCATTAATGGACTTTCTAGCATATCTGTGGGCGATACTGTTGACCTTTAAGATCCCTAATCTTGATGAATATGTTTTCCACTTTCATAGCAGTTCAAAAGATCATGGGGTTTGATGTGTGTGTGTGAGTGTGGGGGTGGGGAGGGGGGGGCGGCTGTACTAGAGGATATGATGGGGCAGTTTAACAAAACTCAGATGTGTAGAGAAGGATTAGGCATTGTGAAGTCTCGATACAGGCAATAATCCTTCATCCTAAACTTGTACTCGATTTATCGTGTGTCTTATCGTACCCACATCGTATAGTTTCGCATTACATCCATTCGCAACGCACCGCGCGCATCGCATCGCTTCGCTAGGCCTCGCCTCACATCGCCTCGCATCGTATGATCTACTACACCACACCTCTTTTTCTGTGTATAGTATCTAGCAACATTGGAAATGAGGGAGGGGAAGCTGCAGGGTAAAAGCTGCAGGGTAACAGCTGCAGGGTAAGAGGTGCAGGGTAAGAGCTGCGGGTTAAGAGGTACAGGGTAAGAGGTACGGGGTAAGAGCTGCAGGGTAAGAGCTGCAGGGTAATTAGCTGCAGGGTAAGAGGTACCGGGTAAGAGGTACAGGGTAAGCGGTGCAGGGTAAGCGGTGCAGGGTAAGAGGTACGGGGTAAGAGCTGCAGGGTAAGCGGTGCAGGGTAAGATGTTCAATGTCAGAGCTGCAGGGTAAGAGGTACAGGTTAAGAGCTGCAGGGTAAGAGCTGCAGGGTAAGAGGTACAGGTTGAGAGGTGCAGGGTTAGAGGTGCAGGGTAAGAGGTACAGGGTAAGAGCTGCAGGGTAATAGGTACAGGGTAAGGGGTACATGTTAAGCGCGGTGGGTGAAAATGTTTACGGTTCAGACTATTTCATTTGAATATCCATATTTGGTTTGAAGTTAATAATTCTCATGATACTCATTAATTCATTAATTTATTTGTTTCTTCACAATATAAAATACAGAGAAGTTAACTAAGTGACAAAACATAGCCTATCAAAAACAGGGAAAATTGTGAAAGATAGCACTCCAAAAATCCAGAGGGCTTGTCTGCGCTTCCATAAGTAAATAAAGAAAACAATACAAGAAATACAACAACAACAAAAATCCAAAAAAAGGTATAAGTAGATAAGTATATACAAACGTCTATACACACACACCCATGTTTATGTAAACATGTTTGCTTACTTACACAAACACATATACAATCATACATATACATATATAAAGAATACAATAACAAACAAGGGCGGCGGTATGGCAAGCCGTTTTACTTTTTATTCGATATTTGATGATATCATCAAATATTTGGTGATATCAGCAAATAATTGCTGATATCAATAAATAATAGCTGATATCAACAAATATTTGCTGATGTCAGCAAATGAATTGGTGATATCAGCAATTGAATTGATGATATCAGCAAATCATTTGCTGATATCAACAATTCCGACATATCACTAATTAATTAGTGATATGAGGAACCGAATTGCTGATATCATGAAATGATTTGGTGATATCATTAAAAGATTTACTGATATCAGCAATTGAATTGGCGATATGTTGGAATTGCTGATATCAACATGTCATTTGCTGATATCACCAATTCATTTGCTGATATCAGTAATTCAAGCGTATCGAACCAACGTCTACAAAAAGGAATTAGAAACGAGCGCCATCAACAGGCATTCTTTTTGGGTCTTAAGGGCGCTGTTTGACTGGTAGCGGGCACAGAAAGGCGCCTGGTGCGCGGTTAATTTCAGCCTTGGTTATAGCGATCAACGGGAGGGGAAAGGGGACTAAGTTACACAGTGCCACTACTGCCACTGGGAGAGGTACCGTGGCTACTCATGCACTCGTGACAGGGACGACAAACGTTGGGCAAGCAACGAGTAGGCCAGGCCTATAAACCTATGAAAAATAATATCGGGGTGGTTAAGTAGTTCAATATGAAATACCAAAATGTAAAAAGTATACCCTGGTCGGCGACAGAAACAGGCTGGGAACTGTGTCCATTAGACTGGCTCCCCGATGGTGGCTGCAACCAGTGGTGGGAGATTTGTTTCAAATATTGGGGTGGGGGGACTTTAACTTGGGTGCAGACGCGTAACAATTCCCCCACCCCAAATTAAAATTGTTCGCGCACTTCGTTATTTTGTGTGTGAATATATATATATATATATATATATATATATATATATATATATATATATATATATATATGTATATATAAATACAGGCGTGTATCCAGGATTTTCTAACCCGGGGGCGCGATCGAATTACTATCTAAGCGGAGCGCCACAGAAAATTTCTGGTTTTGATAGCCCCCCAGATCACAGGAAATGGCACTTCTCGGGCTTGAAAATGATCAACAAGTTGTATACTTTGGCCTGAGAATCAAGTTTTCCCAATAGTTTTTTTCTTCTATCCATAACCTTTTTCAAGATTGTCACCAGTCACACATCATGTTCGACCTCATCGCTTCTCCTGTGGATCATTGCTTTGGAAGGTAATACTACGTAACGGCCTATACAATACCCGTCAGCCCCACTTTTCAAGGTTTGAAGCCCATTATTTGTTCAGAATTTGAATTATAAATTCACTTCAAAACATATCCATAAATGTTGCACAAAATTTCATCTATGGTCAACCAATATAGAAAAAAACCCTTCAACCCCTAACAGACCGGTCAGTAGAGGGAAGTATGATGAAGAATGTTGGTCAGGGAATTTTCGAAAATTCAGACACAGTTAATTTATTGTGTACAAATATTATAAATATAAAACTTCGATATCGTTAAAAAAGACAAAAATATCTTCGCCCCAACCCCCCCCCCCTACTTGGCTACGTGCCTGCGGTTAGAAATCTTGTAGGAAACAGGCCAAATGGAAACCCAGTGACCCAGTGAACCCATATCGATGTGGATCATATATATGATTGTACGTACTTACACTCATACACAAGGGATGTACAGACATTATGATAATAATCATGAGTGACAACATGCTATACGGTCACAGGTCACAGAAACGACCACGAAGAGTCATTTACCTCAGGCAGCATGTGTTGGATGAAGTTTTAGCCACCGCCAAATAGGATTTGGATAAATAATCTCATGCATTATTTTCTATTTATAGCCACACAAAAACACTATGCCACCAAATATTGGGGAGGGGGATATTAGATACTATATCCCCCACCTAAAATATGTCCCCCCCATGATCGCCGCTCATGGCTGCAACGTTCCGTCTGGCTGTGCCTGTGCGTCTGCGATTGAAAGGAGCTGATCGTGCACAGCTGCTATTGAATTGAACCTGTGCTCATCGATGCTCGCGTTAATCCGTTCTAAATTTCTCTTTGCTTTGGAGAAGACGTTCTTTCGCTTCAGAAGCATTCTCATTGCCAGTTAAGAGCCTCTCTACTTCCCCCAAAATCCGAGAACTTCTGTCAATAACGATCTGTGCTTCATCAAGTTTACCGCAATCGCCAAGGTGAAAGTAACGCTACCCGTACCCTGTTGTCTCGTCACTGTCATTTGCATGTACTGCTTAGTACACTGACATCGTGTGCGCATGCTTGTAAGACGGGCTGTCACGGTTGAATTACTGATATCATCGTCACGGTTGAATTGGTGATATCATCAAATGAATTGGTGATATCATCAAATGAATTGGTGATATCAACAAATGAATTGGTGATATCAACAAAAGCATGCATTAGTGATATGTACGGTTCATTTGCTGATATCATTAAATCAATTACTGATATCACCAATTGATTTGTTGATATCAGCAAATGAATAAGTGATATGTTGGAATTGTTGATATCATCAAATGATTTGCTGATATCACCAATTATTTGATGATATCAGCAAATAATTGTTGATATCATCAAATGATTTGCTGATATCATCAAATGATTTGCTGATATCACCAATTCATTTGCTGATATCACCAAATAATTGCTGATATCTGCAAATATTTGTTGATATCAGCAATTATTTGTTGATATCAGCAATTATTTGATGATATCAACAAATGAATTGGTGATATCAGCAAATGAATTGGTGATATCAGCAAATGAATTGCTGATATCAACAATTATTTGGTGATATCAGCAAATAATTGTTGATATCAGCAATTATTTGATGATATCATCAAATGATTTGATGATATCAACAATTATTTTCTGATATCACCAAATATTTGATGATATCATCAAATATCGAATAAAAAGTAAAACGGCTTGCCATACGGCGGAAGCACTTTTAATCTGGGGGGGGGGGGCACCGACATCAAAGGGCACTTTGCAGAAATTCGATTGGACTGATGCAGCCTTATATTTAGTACCCTTTATAACTCTTATTGTATTATCTCATTTGCGTATACACATCACTCCATCAACGCCTCCCCCCCCCCTCCTCAAGAAAAATATGCATACTAGCACTGCAATAACCAATGTGCAAATTGGGACACAAGGAACAAGTTTTCTTTTGAGACAAAATGAGGTGAAATCATGCTAGTTGCTAATGTAGGAATCTTCCGAATTAGAGTATTTCTTGTTAATATCTTAACAATTTTTTTTCCATTCGAAATAGCTTTGAGTTTGACCCACAGAAATTCATTAAAAGTCAGGGGCGTAGCCAGGATTTGCAAAGTTGTGTGCACGACTATCAGAGCGGAGCGCCACCATCAGTTGGCGCGGAGCGTACAAGAAAATTTTTGGTTTTACAAACCCCTCAGATGGCCGGAAACGGCCCTTCCCGAGTGTTCATTCTGGTTCCCTGGCCTCTTGCTAACTTGAGACACCTCAATTTTTATGTAGAAAAAGGGCCCCTTTTTAACCTGAGGAAAAGTGGGGGGGGGGGCACGCGCCCCCTGTGCCCCCCCGGTTCCGCCGCCCTTGATTTAACAAAGGGATGGCTTACAGAGTACATGATACAAAAAGGTCTTAGTAGAGGTTTATAAGGGATCTAGAAAAGTTGTACGAAAAGAATGTACATTATGCTTAGAAGTTAAACTCTCTGGAATGGAATTCCAGGTGCTGGTGGCTCGATAATGCAAGCTTGTCTTCGAAAAAGTTGGCCGATTGCCAGGAAGACAAAGACGTTAAAATACATTAGAAAAACCTAAAGGTAAGAGATTGTTGGAGAAGCGAGAGTTGAAGCTGGCAATATTAACTAATTTGATTGCGTCATTTAATGTTAACAAAGTAAGTGATTTAAAAAGTGCACTGGTGTGTTGGCGTGGTGCAGAATACGTATAGTTATAGGCCTATGTCTGATAGCTCGTTTTTGTAGAACGAATAACTTTCTTAAAGCTGAGTTACTAGTGCCCGACCAAGAAAGACTACAGTAGCAGAGATGCAGATAAACAAGAGTTAGATAAATAGTACGAAGAATATGTTTCGGCAATATCTTTCTAAATCTACCGATTATTCCAACACCCGTAGCAACTTGCGAACACAGGTGAGAAGTATATGTTCATGCCAATTAAGAAATTGAGTCAATAAGGACACCAAGAAAGTTAACACTGGTAGCAGCTTGAAGTGGGTGGTTATTAATGATAATACTAAAGTTGTGGTTATGAGTATGAGGCATGTTAAAGACCATATAGTTTGTTTTGATAACATTAAGCCAAAGCTTATTTGAAGCAAACTAATCAGAGTTTAACACAAGGTCACTGCAAGCAGTACTCTCAAGGCGTTGTACATCTGTGTCTATGAACAAAAATACTGGTGTCGTCTGCAAATATCAATATTGAAGATTGAGATGAAATCGTGGTTATGTCGTTCATGTAGATGACAAAGAGTAGTGGCCCAAGAATGGAACCTTGGGGAGCACCACAAGAGATTGTTTGCAAGTTAGAATGTTTTTGAAAGAAGTAAATTGTTTCTTTCCTGTCAAATAACTTGTGATCCTGTCATACGTTAATCCGCGAAATTCAAATGCAAATAATTTAATAAGATAGAATGGTCAATATATCAAACGTCTTAGAAAGATCAAGAAAGACACCTAGAGAAGTTCAGTGTCACGTGCTGCTCTACTTAGTTAATCAATCACATGTTCCATTTTGTCCTAAGGCCATGGGGTGGACGGGAAAAAATTCAACAATTTATCTTCTATTTTGACAGGCTATTTGGTTTCCCTATAATAACAACGCATATAAGTGTTTGTTTACATCTTTCTTAGAAACATCGGGGAAATTTAGGTAATTTCCCCGCAGTTATTGTTCTTGAAGGTATAAAATGCCTGATGTTAAGGAGAAAGAAACATTACTATTATCAAGTTGACATTGACCTATTCCTTCTTAGATTATTATTGTTGATAAGTTATACTAAGGATCCCGGAATGTCCGTGCACGTCGCGAAATTTATGGGTCAATGGGTTCCTGATTTGAGATAAATATGACGATATGATATCCGTCATGGTGAAGAGCAGATCTATGATTTAATATAAAATTTGAACTTTACAAACGCTCGGTATCGTATTCGGTGATAATCTTTTTTCTCTTTTGAGTATTTTTTTTTTATGGGAGAAAGGTGCACCGTGATAGGGGGGGGGGGGCGTGGTTAAGATATATGTCATTGGTAAAATCTCGTGACATCGTTCAGACTGTAATGATTTATTTTTAATGGTTATCTACATATTTGCTGACATTTATCTTAAAGGAGTCCTCTATTTTCGAAATAATTGCCCAGTAATCTATGTCTCTCAGAATGGGTTAGTCAACCTTATTTGCAAAGTTTATTACCCTCCACCCCCACCCCACCCCGTTGAATGTAGCGACATTAAAGGAACAGCGAATCCTGGGCGATTTTCAATATACAATGCTTATGAAAGGAATAAGACTGAGCCAACTTATCAGCTTCAAAGGTTTTCCTGTTGTAGGGATATAACATCTATTACAGTTTATTCACATACAATGAGTACAGTGCGCAACGATCTGTGATGCCTTGTATGGACTGCACCAAACACTGGTTTCTTTTAGCTATCTCAAGAGGGAAAGGTCAGACCAATTTCTTATTTAGTGTATAGAAGTACCACATTGAGTACAAGAAGTCTATTTTTTTTTGTGGAGGTCAAAGGTCATTTGGGGTCACCAGGGATCAAATTGTGTAAACCTTGTAAACTCGATATCACAATACTGGAAGCTTGGCTCTAATTTAGTGTTTAGAAGTACCACATTGAGTTAAAGAAGCCTATTGTTTTCGGTGGAGGGCAAAGATCATTTGGGGTTATCAGAGGTTAAATCGTGAAACCCTTATAAACATGTACACATGTCACGACCCGGGGGGGGGGATGGGGTGTTTTCAGGGGGCAATCGTCGGGGGGCGGTAATTGTCCGATGGGGAGTCGACCGGCTGGGAATTGTCCAGGGGAAGTTTTCTGGGGTGGGAACCGTCCGGATTGGGAATTATCTGGGGGGGGGGGGGTAATTGTCCGGGGGTAATTGCCCAGGGGCAGTTGTTCGGTCACCGTGATAATTGTAAACTAGTGAATTCCGAACGAATAAATTAAAAACCTAAAGGTAAGAGATTGTTGAAGAAGTGATATATGAAGGTTGCAACATTAACTTTGATTATGTAACACTGGTTTCGTTTTAGCTCTAAAATTGACATGATAATGAAACCTTTGAAAATAATGAAATCATATGACCAGATGTATTGTATATTGGGGAGAGTATGATTAAGTGACTTCATCATTACTAACTAGTAATTTTAATTCAATATTTGTCCTCATTTCATCAGTACATTTGTCTTAAGTTTCAAAGAACAATAATGAAAAGCAACGAAGGTTTGATGTGTTTCCCGAAATAAATTATATCTCAAGAGACTGCTACCTATCCGAATAAAATTAATAAATTTCATATTCCATACGTCCATCCGTCCGTCCGTCCACCCACAAACCCACCCACCATACCCGTGTATATCATTTTCGGACTGAAAACGTGTATTTTATTTTCGGACTGAAAACGTGTCGGACTGAAAACGTGTATTTTACTTTCGGACTGAAAACGTGTATTTCATTTTCGGACTGAAAACGTGTATTTTATTTTCGGACTGAAACGTGTCGGACTGAAAACGTGTACCCCCGGTTTGAACTATACTGCACCGTTAGTGCTCTAGTCTTTCAACAAAGGGAACGAACTCTCAATATGGGAATCGAGCCAATGTGTTTCTTTTTAACTTGCTCTATAAAGTTTTGAAACTGTTAATCTTTGGTCATACCTTTAACCCAGTGTGGCTTAATTCACTGCGCGTAACAAATATTACCGAAGCGCAAAGGAGTAAATTATTCATATACGGATGGGATACGAAATTTTCAACTTACAATATTTACTGAGATGAAAACAAAATAAGGATTTGACGTATAATGAATGTGATGAATATGTGTGGCTTTATATCCTGCATGTGGTTAGTAGGACGGCATATCTGATTACATGTGACGTCACTGTAACTAAATTTTCGTAAGGTTTTATTCAAACAGCAATTAGCTAACTCTCACTACATGTGGATTCAGTAATATATAATGAAAGCTGTTTGGAACATATATACACATATGTGAATAGTATGGAGATTCTGGAGTATGGCATTCGTCGATGGCTTCATCAAAGTTACTTTGAAACCTCCGTGGTTTAATGTGTGACGTCATTGTCTGTTTCATGGATAATTGGTAATTGTTTTAATGCGTTTATTAATATACTATGTCGGCTCGCTATTGTTTAGGGCTTCAAACTGTATTATAATGTTGAGACAAGGTACTATTTTCAGACTCAAATACGGTTAAAGTTGATTACTTTTCAGACTCAACTTTCGTATCATTTTTACTTGTAGTGTGCCGAAGTAATCGCAGCAAGAATCTATGTCCTTCTGGAAGAAAGCGAGGAAAATGGAATTGACGAAGACGGTTTCGACAAGGCATCCGTAGTTCTGTTACACACCCTATCAGCCAGAAATCTTCAGCATTACTGTCAAACGGATTCCAATCTGGACAGTATTCAACTCTACGCTAAAGCTCTCCTCGCAACAGGTGGCACAAGTGATGTTATGACAAAAGCCGATTTGCAGACTTTGTTAATTAGTATGAGATCAGACTACCGGCCCAGTTCATACTCAAGGGTAACAAGACAACATTTACATATCTTAAATAGGCTTCCAACTTCCTGTTATTCTTACATTCACTTCTCTCAGAAGGTATGCCTCATTTGCTGATTTTACCTGAAGCAAGAGCTTATCTCGTGGCGTGGCAATTTTCACGTTTTAAAGGAGCGTTCGATGGTGTTTTTGTTTGTTTTAGTTACCTTGTTGTCTAGATTGCAATAAGTAAGAACGTCACAAAGAGCGAAATGTCCTTTAACCGAACATGACTCAAAATGTACAAAAAAGGTTTAAAATCATGTTTGTGTCTGGGTGAGGTAATTTTCCCACAACGGAAATGTTTAACGCAAACATACATTTAAAGCCAACGGTTTCGCCTGAAAATGTTAGAAATATAAATAATATTACCGCACGGCTAGCTCCCAACGTATTGTTTACTGACCTTTTTCAAATTATTCCTAGATATAGCTTTAAGTGGTTATCGCAGGGTCTGAAACTAATTGGATGGCGGAGGGATGGGGTTGGGTGGGTAGGGGTGGGTGGAGGGTATACATCAATTGTCAGTCCTAAGTTTGAGGATAAGTAACGCTTATTGCAGGTTCCTGACTTTTACTGTATAAGTTGTATGAATTAACGACATTTCTTACAGTGTTTTTTTATTCTCATTTTTAATTCAAGTGTTTTGACGTCGACTCCATATTTTCATCCGTTCTGTACCGTCCAGAGAGTGGAGCTAAGACCGATGACGTATTCAAGATCGCATCGCAATTAATAGTAAAATTCTTGGAAGGGCAATGCATCGGGCATGCGCAGGAAGTAGGACCGGCTACTTTCTTAGAAGCAGTGATGCAAACGTTCAGTATGGACGACGATTACCTCAGTGAAATTGGTGAGTTGAGTTTGCAACCATGATGTTAAAGTGGACTGTTGAAAGAGTTATAAGAATGCATATTCATGTATATGCATGACATTTCACTCGGAATGATATGCATATATTATGATAGGCTATACTGAAGAAATCACCCTGGTTGTATAGTATACGGCAATTCATAACTCACGCTTCAAATCAATTGCATGGACAGTCTGACCAGCATAAATATCGGTTGTGTCAAGGGACACAATGCGGAAATGTTCATATTTTCTCTACAAGTGGTTTGAAGCCTAACATGAAAATATTTTATCGAGCATAATAACATTCGAAAATTGACCCAAATGGATTGACTTCCTAACAAATATCTTTTATATTAAATTTTGGTTTCGTGCAGAATTAGATGAACTGCTGCTACAATTGTCCATCGGCGGTGACCACTCAACGCATGACCACGGCGATCATGACCACGGCGCTCATGACCACGGCGATCATGACCACGCCCATGACGAGCACGGGCACGCCCATGTAGAAGAAGACCACGCCCAACATGAACACGATCACAGCGATCATGATCATCACATGCATCGTCGCGATTTAGTGAGATCTTTAGCACATCGACTACTAAAGAGGGCCATGTCTGGTGTTGGTGACGATGGTCATGACCACGCCCACGGAGGACACGCCCATGAAGACCACGCCCACGGTGACAATCATGACACGGAAACAGTCCCAAGTAATTCGAAAGATGTTGTTACATCGTTGCTCAGTAAACAGGTTAGTCCATACACAATTCTAGATCAACTTCAGATTACACGGTAAGGTTGATTACAGACGAGATTACATATTTGAGTTGCCTTGAGTAGCATCCAAGCCAAGACTCAACATTCACACCCAAGAGACATGGGTGGAAAGGGTTGGAGGGGTGCTCCTACTCTAACAGGGGTCAACTAAATAATTAATGTATTTGCAGATCTGCAACATGGTATTATGAATTTAAAGCAGCCTTTTGTATTTGGGGAAAGGCGTCATATCATCATGATCACATGATTATAATCTCCATGTTAGGGAACTGAGTTGGCAGAGGATCAAGTTCCCAGGCTCTATTTTGGATGACTTTTCGTTTATAAAAGAAAACGTTTATAGTACCTACATTTGTTTTTCGGATGGTATCCGGTATTTCATCGTTTATTCTCCGAAATAATTTTGTTGTGTCATTGTAGACTCTAGCCATATACCTTGGTTATGATAATATTTTCCCACGATTGTTTCGCTATTTCTTCGTAAATAACAATGGATGGAAGGTAAGAATTTCATACCTACTGAGTGAAATATGTCCTTGCAATTAAGCGTCAAAAGTTCATATCCATCGCCGCAGGATGGTAGGGTGGTGTTCGATAACGAACACAGTTTGATTTTACAGATATTAGAAATTATCATTCTCTTCGCTCGTACTTTTGATGTAAGGCAAAATGGGGAAGAAAGACCAACTTGGTCAAGTTTTTCTTGTTTTGAAAATTGTGCTAGCCACGCATATATACGTACATACACATGTACATACATTTGTATTCAACCAGGGGGGGGGGGTAGGAGCCGGGGGGACTAGGGGCTCGTACCCCCACTCCCCCCGATTTTCTTCTCCAAAGTAGCAAATGTGCCCTACTGTCAAATAAAATTTGCCCCTTTGATGAAGAACTGTCTTTTGGATATCTTAAGCCTTTGTTAAGTTTAATGTTTCTTTTAAGTCTGTACATGCTATTTTCAAAATGGCATCCCATATCTTTGTGTAGCACGGTTAACAATAAACAATCTCAATAAATAGTATTGATAGCATACTAACACATCATATATATTTAAGTGATATGGCCGGTGTGTATCGGTTTATAGCATAACGAGTGGTGGCTGTGGAATGAGAAAGTGCCCCTCTGATGTTGTGCCCCACCATTTTTTGGAAGCTTCCTATCCCCCTGGATTCAACCCATGAGAATTGAGTGATCTTCAAAATGATAAAAGTCATGACAGCTACAATAATATTTCCCTCTAACTTTGTGTTCCTTCAGTGCTATACTGCACATCAGCTGTTCGACATACACGGCTTCAACCACAGCGTTGGTATTTCAAGATCAGAATTTCCACAGATATGTCCATCCTTGATTCAGCAAATACTATCCAGGGCGTGTCAGTTTACCGTTGATCATGTGGATGATGGGATAGCAGTGGCGACTCCAGAAGGTAATTGTCTGTGGGATGTCACTTACCGGTACCCACAATGAGTAGCGCAATAGACTAACACATTATAAATTCGTAGCTTGCCAAAGCCGGAAGAGGATAGATATAAGTTTTCGAGTGACATGTCCTATATACCCGCCATACAATAGCTGATGGCTTGCACCATCATCAAGATACTTACAAATTTACTTTGATATATGAGTTTGAGTACGAGAAGTACTAATACAATGTCTCTAAGCCAGCTAGGGTGGGCAACCTTTTTTGAATGAATGGGCCAGATATAAGGGGTGAAACATTGAACCATTGATTCCAAGAACTTTCAAGCAATAGGTGTGTGTGTACTTAATCTTTATTCACAAAAACATAATGTCAATACAGTACAGTTGATAATTCATGGGGATAATAGGCCTACCTGACAGCATCATTAGTGCCGATAAATTCTAAGCAGCTAGCTCGTTTTTTTGTGATGATGTGAAGTAGATTGATTTTTATTCTTTTTCTCAATACATCTCACGGGCCGCAAAACAATCACTGGCGGGCCGCATGTGGCCCGCGGGCCGTAGGTTGCCCACCCCTGCTCTAAGCGCACTTGCGAGTACTTACTTCTTCCACTGGTATCAATACGAGATTTCCTTAACCACCAAAGAGTACGAGTACAAATTCAGGCAAACTATGCTAACATAAGAGTACCAATATGTAATAATTTAATTTTCGATCTAGTAATTATTGATGCAAATATTCAATAGTACATTATTAATATCTCTTCGCTTCTGCATGCATTTGTGTTTCTCGAAATAATCTCTTTTGCTTTTCGTTTCCACTTTCATTTCAGTTTGGTTGTATGGGATGGTATCTGTGTTGATTATTAGTGGTTGCTCTATATTCAGTGGTCTGTTTCTGCCTTGTATGTCACAAAACTTCTACCATAACGCTGTCAATACTTTGGTTGCGTTGGCGGTGGCGGCGATGTCCGGTGATGCTCTGATACATTTACTGCCTATGGTAAGTCATTATATCTGGATGCCAATACTGACACGTGACCAAATGCTACTTTACCGATAGGTACGTGACCAAACCTAACACTACACACGGACAGGTATTTGATTAAGCCTAACATTACCGATAGGCACGTGACCAAACTTAACACTACAAACAGGTACTTGATTAAGCCTAACTTAAAACGACGGGCACGTGACCAAACTTAACACTACATACTGACACTTGATTAAGCCTAACATAACCGACAGGTACGTGACCAAACCTAACACTACATACGGACAGGTATTTGATTAAGCCTAATATTACCGACAGGCACGTGACCAAACTTCACAAAACATACAGGTACTTGATTAAGCCTAACTTAAAACGACAGGTACGTGACCAAACTTAACACTACATACAGACACTTGATTAAAGCTTTCTTAACTGACAGGCACGTGACCTTTCAGCATCGCTGAAGCTGCACGATCGTGCAAGACCGCTCACTTCTTTCTGTATAAGCAAGACGAAAAAAATATGACAGATAAATATCCATCAGCCCGAGTCCCAATACTGATCGGTAACCTTCTATCATACCCCACCCTCCCGACCACCCCCCCATCAGTTTAAGTGTTCTCTCCCGTTGCTGACATGTGTGACCTATACCCTCTTTATGCAGTCGCGGTTTTCTAAAAACAATGAAGAAATGTTCTCTGAATCCCAATTTCTCTCATCACTTTGATTGTAGATATCTTTGACGTTTATCATAATTTCACCATCATTTGCAATCTTTTCTTTTTATAGGCTCTTGGTCTTCATGTTCACGATCATAGCGGCGGACATGATCATCATCATGATCATGATCATGGTCCATTCTCAACCGAATTTGTTTATGTCTGGAAATGTACGGTAGCCATGGGTACCGTCTATGTCTTTTTTCTGTTCGAAATGCTGGTTGGTTTCGTTACGGTAAGTTCTTTCACTTTTCGCCTGCAGTTAGACAATATAAATCGGGGTTCATTCAAGATTTCAAGCCTTACTTTGGATTGTTTTAATATACATGTTGATTCTCGGACGCCACAAGGACGCCATGTGTCTAAGATCCGATATGAATTTTAGACCAGAAAAGGTTGTCATATTAATGTAAATAATTCTTACTTCAGAAGGAATGCACTCTTTTGAAATGCACTTTTTTATCACTGCAGTGGGTTTGAATGTTCGGTTTATTCATAAATTAATGAGCACAGTTCATTATTTATTTATCACAATTAGAGGCTTTAATTTCAATAAAAAATATACCACGAACAATATGAGAATGTACACTGAAAAAATAAACCAGTCAATATTGCCACGGACTAACGTTAAAATAGTCTGTAACGTTAGTCAATGCACACGGACTTGCAAAAATCTTCGTTTCATCGCTGCTTCTTAGTCAGTTTACACTGACTAAGGAAAATATAATCGCAACTTAGTCGGTGGCGACGGACTAAGGTATATTAACCCATGGACTAAGAACGATACGGACACCCGATTTACGCCATAAGCGTAGCTTAGTCGGTGTCGACGGACTAATGTATTTTAACCCAATTCGATTCACTTCAATTTGGAAACCGAGAGGCAACGGCAGCTTGCTGGACTTGGCATAGTTTCATACGATCACTCTAAGCAACTTTCAACCGTAAATCACCCAAGAAGGTCTTTAGAAGAATGGAGGTATTATAACTGCCATCATCGGCCTACCTGTTATTCCTTTAACTTGAAGGTAAAATTATAGTTAATTGTTAGGCCACTGGCACTAGTACTGTATTATGGTTAGTGTAACGCTACCGTTGTCACGCTGGCCTTTCGCAATACACAAGTGCAATGACAGTGAGTAGCCTATAGGCTTCTACTGGGTACTGCAGTGCATTCTCAACACTTAAGTGTGCATTCTAAACACAAATTAACAATGTGTTATGTGTGTATTGGGCTAGATTGAACAGTGGCACATAATCTTCTAATTTATTCCCAAACAAATGCTGGAACTATAAGTCTCAATAGTTTATTTGAAGTCTACACTCATTTGGTAAAGATTTCCTGTAATTTCCCATGTGAATCTAAATGGGTAGGCTTTGTGATATTGAATAAGCAAGGCTAGACCTTCAAACGTACAGTCACAGTAGGCTGAACAAATTATGTTGGCTAGTCAACGGTAATATATGTTGCGAGCAGTCAGGATGCACGCTTCAGTTCTATTTAACCTTTTCATTTATCATTTTTTAGTATTTAATTTCCGGTCACGCCTAGGAAACAATTGCGACATTCCTTCACGGTCGACTTGTTTACTGTAAGAAGTATTAACCGTTTTTTTCTCAGGAAAGCTTGATAGTCTGAAGTTATTATAACATGTGCTTTTAGTACACTGCCAAAAGAGTAAGTTGTTGTATTTGTATTGATATTTTATGTAGAAGTAACGGAAAATTTAGTATGTTTAGTTTGGTCTAATTGCACGTTTTTTTTCTGTCCACTGTAGTGCAGGGTTCACTTGCGCGAATTCAAATTATTCTGTTTATGTATATGTATATGCATCGATTCGTAGATTATGTTTTTTTGACATTTATTTGTAATTCAAGCATATCTGTTTAGTAGCCAAGTTTAAAGGTTAAGATTAATTAGTTTTCTCTTTTTGATCCTAGATTGAATGAAACTCATTGACGTAAATAATAGATTAGATGAAGATGATACAGTTTAACGCAGTTGCTAAAACTCTGGGTATTCTCTAGTCTTCGCCGGTCCATTATATACTTTAGTTCTACTAGTAAGACTAAATCAAAACGACCGAAAGACAAACTTAGTGTAACAAAGTACTGCTTCTTCTCTAGCCTAGGTCTAAACAGGCTTGTTATGTGAGCAAGCAAAATAACAACTAAAAACGATTAGGCCTATAAATAAGTTGGCTCAGGGCACTTCTGTTTCTAAAATTTTATATTTTTAAAGATCATAAAAACAAACAAAGATTTAGCCCATGTTTTATTATCTCTGTATTCTGGGCATTTGATTCTGGTTGCAATGGTGATGACACTCTCGTTCAAATTTTCAGCTTTATACAGTCTGCTTCAAACTTTGGGATTGTTTTTTGAGACTATAGTGGAAGCAAATCTCACATAACTTTGTGGTGACAACTTTATTTAATTTTTTGTTCAAATGATGAATACTTTGCTGTTTCTTCTTTCCAGCAGGAATTGAAAAGACAAATATCTAAGTCAAGGGTGAGGTTTCCTGTGATGTACGACACCAGTGTGGAGACAACAACAGAAGAGGAGAACTGTGTTATATATGGCTTAAAGACATGTTTTAAGATGATATATTGGTACCCTTCGCAGAACAAAGGAGTTTATCCAAGAGTCCAAAAAGCAAAGGAACAAGTACCATAGAGAAAAAAGATGGAAGAGTGAGTTTAACTATTGTACCCAACTGTTTAATGATATTAAAGATACTTTTCATAACCTGTTTAAAAAAAAAACAGTCTAGTATATCATTTACGTGCAAGCTTCATAAGTTTGGTCAAAGTTTCACTGATCTGTAGAGCGGGAGTCCAGAGGGTTTGGTTAGCTGGGAAGGTAACCAATTGCCTGGTACATCACAATGTTCACAATGCATTCCTGTATATGAAACCTGACGACTGGCAAACCGACTGTGGTGGATGTGGCTGGGAGAGCAATTTTAAAGTCACCTGATAGCTAACCTAGATCAGCTTTCATGGTAACACATCAAAGTAAGTACAATGTGTCAGGTATGGCCCCAAGAGCACCAAATGGCCATTGCCAGTAATTATTGGTGGTGGGGTACCCCTGCCAGTGATCAACAATTGACCCCTCACGGCTGACCTAGGTCAGCTCATGAGGTAACCACTTGAAACCTACTGGAAAATGTTGGTTAGGACTTCAGATACAAGGGATGGGCATTGCCAGTAATTTTTATTGGTGGGGTACCCCTGCCAGAAGACCCCCCAATATGCCCATCCCCTCATTGACCTAGGTGAGCTCATGATTTGACCAGTTGAAACCTACAAGAAAATGATAGGTATCACTTCATATGTAAGGATGGGCATTTCCAGTATTTTATATTGGTGGGCCACCACTGCCAGAGTCCGCCCATCCCTTACATATAGAATCCTGCCAATCATTTTCCAGTAGTTTTCAACTGGTTAAATCATGAGCTGACCTAGATCAATGAGGGGGGGGGGCATTTTGGGGGTCTAATGGCAAGGGTACCCCACCAATAAAAATTACTGGCAATGCCCATCAGTTGTATCTGAAGTCCTAACCAACATTTTCCAGTAGGTTTCAAGTGGTTACCTCATGAGCTGACCTAGGTCAGCCTTGAGGGGTCAATTAAAGATCACTGGCAGGGGTACCCCACCACCAATAATTACTGGCAATGGCCATTTGTTGCTCTTGGGGCCATACCTGACACATTGTACTTACTTTGATGTGTTACCATGAAAGCTGATCTAGGTTAGCTATCAGGTGACTTTAAAATTGCTCTCCCAGCCACACCCACCACAGTCGGTTTGCCAGTCGTCTGGTTTCATATACAGGAATGCACTGTGAACATTGTGATGTACAAGGCAATTGGTTACCTTCCCAGCTAACCAAACCCTCTGGACTCCCGGTCTATTGGGATCATTATTAACATGATTAACATAATTATTACGCTTTGAAAAATAACTTGGTGTTATGCTGTGCAAAGCTAATAATTATTTGGTAAAGCTGCTATTCCTGGCTTATAATTTGAGGGACCTAGAATGAAATGTATACCTCCCAATATGTTATAAAATTTTAATTTAAATGTATGTTTATGATAATGTGAGCTATCATATGCTATATCTGTATCTGTGCTTACACGTATATCATATTTTCTGTTCACAGGTCAATAATGGTGCAGATTTTGGCTTCCTGAAGACAAGTGGGAGGCCATTTGTAGTTAAGAGAAACACTCTTTGTTCGTGAAGACTTAACTGGTGTCGATTTGGGGTACCACTTTAAAACGAAAGTCATGAGGAACCCTTGCCCAAGATTCAACTTTGCATTATTGTGCAGTGCTATACTTTTGCGATTCATGTTTGATCCATTAACTTGTCTTAACTTTGTTGGAATAAAATCATATTTTCAGATTTTTGTTTACAGTGATTTCTTCTCTATCTGTCGAAAGTCAGCCTTTGTAGACATCAGAAGTTTTATCAGAAATAAATACTGCCAACGTACACATTATTTGTGTTTCTTCTGCTCTCTTTTCTTTCAGTGATGCTAGTCAGTGAAACTAGTCGGGTTTAATTCTTTCAGTGATTCTAGTCAGTGCAACTAGTCAGTCGATACCGACTAAGAAAGCTTAGTCGGGAGAGGCACCATCCTGACTAATGTAAAACCTGCTATAAACTAGTCGGTGGCTCATATAAATTAGTCGGTAAAGACCGACTAATGTCACCAACTAATGTAACTGACTAATATACATTTACCGACTAAGAAATTGTTGATCGACTAAGCTGACGGACTAAGATGACCGACGAAGAAATCCAACTGACTAAGGAATAAATTAGTCGGTATAGCAACTGACTAAGGCTATGTTAGTCGGGAGAGGCACCAGATGGACTAACGTTATGTTAGTCGGTGAACCAATTTAAGTTTTCAGTGTATAGCCACGTTGTACTACACGCGTATATGTGTCGTATGTTTACTATTACAGCAACCGTACCTTTATATACAAAGGGATTTCATACACGTTTATATATATATAGCGCCCCCATATTTACTGTTCCGGTATAACTGTTATTACTGACTGGGATAACATACGGCCACAGACAAAGTTTCGTGACAACAGTGAGAAGGTGGGGTGGGGAGGAGTGGGGAGGGGGTATGTAAGTATCATGGAATACCGTTAACGAAGTACGACATTTTATCTTACTTGTGAATACTGCCCTCGTTATTGCACTGTGAAGTTTGTATATACTTTACTCCTCAGGGACACACCCATTCTCACGGGGTAGATCGAAGCGGCAAATGTGATCAACAAGATCAAGACTTAGAGGTAACAATTAAAATGATTTCGTAAAAAAAGTTAGGTTTGCAATAAAGCACCTGATTGCGTTTGCAAATGTTACGTCCTCATCCATATATGGACACTTTAACACAAAATCAATAGTGTGTTACTTATAACACTATAATTGTATTACAAGATATTCGTTTAATTAAGAGCTTGATGTGTGAACTTATCTTCCTATTCATAACATCAACATTGAACATTTATTACAAAACAGAAGCCTTCAGCTTTAATTAAGTTAAGTCTGAACATAAAATCTTTGATAGATTCATAAACATGTTGCTTCCCGATTACAATAAAGTCACATGTTGCCCCATGTTTGGGTAAGCAGTGTCAATATTGCCAACATTTTACTACGGTTATTCGGGGTACAACGGTTAGTGACGGTTAGAAGGTAACTTACGGTTACTTAATCCTAACCATGAAACTGAACAAGCTACTTAATGAAGGTATAGTTCAAGGCTAGTTTTGTCGCATACTTTAAATGACGTTTGAAATCGCGTCTTACATTGAAGTAACGTCTCTTTGAGGATACTCTATGTGGAGGGGATGGGAAGATATTTGACGGTTACTGGGAAAGATGAGTTTTCTGGAAACAAAGCTCTTCCTCCTTAGTCTATGTTCTCCTACCTCTTCCATCAAATTAACTAATTCATCAGCATTAATAGTTTAAAAAGAAAATTCAGGCTCATAATTTTGTCTGTTTATACTATTTTCTTCTAGCGCCCTCTAATCGACTTTATTCTCGTGACGTCACACTTTTGTATCTCCCAATTTCGATTGTAGTTCGCATAGTTGTGCTACCAATAAGACATTCCAAACATTTTCAAACAAAGACATTTTCATACAACTTTTTAGAAAATGCAAAAGAGCTAACATTTTGGTTAACCTTTTCGCAGAAAATGGGATCCCCCAAATCCCCTAGCAGTCAAAATAATGACAATCCAGATGTTCGACGAAACGGTCATCCACCAACCGATGACGTCACCAAGCAGGTTAGTATATCTCTGAACACTACATGTTTATGTTTTCGATGCTTTACCAACTTTCTTAGTGATGTAGCGGAGCTTTAAAATTGAATTTTTCATTTAAATTGAGCTTTTAAATTGAATTTACATTAAATTTGAGCTTTAAAGTTACATTTAACATTAAATTTGAGCTTAAAATTAATTTCGAGCTTTAACTTGAATATGTACAGAAGAATATCTGAGAGATTGATATGCAAAGAAGAAGGAAGAATTTAGTGACAGATAATCCAATAAGCAGAGTCCCCAAGATCGCTGGAGACTTCTGTAAATACTTCCAGGAGAGATCTTACTGCAGCTTTGTCTTTTCATAACGTCATGAGGGAACTGTATCTTAGGACCTTCGAAGATGTTAATCCGGGTATGGAGGAGATGGAGGGATGTGGGGGGGGGGGGGTTGGGGGGAATGAGCAATGACCAGGTTGGACCCAGGAAAAAATATATCAACGGTCGGGGTATTCATTTGTTTCCGTTTAGTATATTATGAAAAAAGGAATAAATGATTATTTATCTTTCATAACCCCGGTCCCCCTAATTGACTCCGGCGCCCGTGATGTAGACTTCTTACCCTCCCCTCGTCACTCTTGAGATTTCGGGGGGGGGGGAGGGAGGGGGGGAGGACAGGATCAGAAGCGGCAAAATTCAAGAAAGATGGAAAACGCGCTGGGGCGATATAGGGTACAGAACAAAAAGCATTGCTGTACCAGTAAGCAGTTTCCAAGGGTGGTAACACCGTATGGTATATCTCATTGTTGAGAGTTGCCGAAAAGTAAAGGGGAGATTAAGAGTAGACAAGGATTCAATATGTAAACAACCAACTAATCCATTTTTTTCATCTACGGTCTCCCCCTTCCCCCTCAGAATGGGGCGTACGATTCCGGATTATCGGATGATCAAATTATGGCTGAAGAAAGACCGTCGACACCTCAATTTGTGGCAGGGGAAAAGCGTCACGTGTTCGAGGTAAGGATGTTATCTAACCATTACGTCATTACGTGGACAGTTTTGATTTTGATTCACAAACATCCACAGATACGTGACAATCGTTTGATAATGTGGAGACATATATCTTTGATCAGTGTAGGTTGTAGTTGAATAACATGGTTAATTATTTAAGTACTTAGGACACCTATACCCATATTCAGTACATTTGTCGTGTGTGTGATAATCGTATTCAATATATGTGGAAGTTTTTCGAGGCTTTCTTTCGTTTCCAAGATATTGGAAATTTTTGATAAATCTCGAAAACTCGTTACATATGTGCAAACTATGATGTGGAGTGTTGCGCTCATCAAATTTAGTTAAGGTCTTAATAAGGTCACCCCTTAATTACAAGCCCCCATATATCATTTGCATAATGTGATGTTCCTCGTTTCAAAGAAGACAGGCGCGGCAGAAAAATAAGTGTCTGGTGGAGTGAAGAAGAAGGTGCTCTGTTTTTGTGAATTTATTTTCCCTTATCTTGAAGCAAATTGATGTGTTCAATTCGTGATTACAAATTGCTTTACAGGAAACAAAAGACATCGAACAAGCCAAAGCCCAAAGAAGATGGATATGTTTTTGTAAGCTTTCTCTTTGTTTTAATTATAACTTCCTCTTTATATAACTTAATTGGGATAATCGAAGATGAAAATGCAACAGCTGTATATAAAAGGTAGATAGCCTACAGTTCATTTTGCCCTGTTTGGCTTTCACTGGATTAGAAATTGCTTTTAAAATACATCATGTGATCAGACAACAAGTGTTTGTGTGTTTGCACCCATGGTAATGTCCCCATTTATGACGTCAGTGACAGTTCGTTTGCAGTTAAAACAAAGTGTATATATATATATATATTAAAACAAAGTATATAGTTAAAACAAAGTATA
The DNA here is from genome assembly GCF_037975245.1 of Apostichopus japonicus. Lineage (NCBI taxonomy): Eukaryota > Metazoa > Echinodermata > Holothuroidea > Aspidochirotida > Stichopodidae > Apostichopus > Apostichopus japonicus. The sequence goes on along the minus strand of NC_092576.1, from coordinate 6,145,687 downwards.
TATATATATATATATATATATATATATATATATATATATATATATATATATATATATATATATATATATATATATATATATATATAGGTGGGTCAAATTAATCATGTTTCTTACTCATTTTGCCGCTTTATAAACACCATTTATAATGTCACGCAGCTGTCGTAAGTATGTGACTGACAAACTAATATATACACAGAATATTTCATTTTCAATTTTGGACCCTTTTGGCGTTCCATATAGGTAACTGTCAGGCATGTTGTCCTAATTTGTTGATATATTTGCATTTTCACAGCGAAAGGACCGTTGCCGGTTATGGTCATAATAGGCGATGGCTTGCATAACTTCGGTGATGGCTTGGCTATCGGGGCAGCTTTTTTGGCTGGAATTGGACCAGGTCTGTCAACTAGTCTTGCTGTATTTTGCCATGAGCTTCCACATGAGTTAGGTAAGGCTACATTTTCTGTTCAATTGAATTCTCTCATTTTGAGAGAGACTGACTTTTAAGGTTGCATTTTGCCGTATCATTCTGACTAAGGCCATAGCAACCAGACACAAATATTGAGGCGATCAACCAGATGATAAGCTATGCGAGAAAAGGGTAAGATAAAGAAATACTGAACTGACAGAAACAGGACTTTCACAATAATCTCGATCGTATTTTCCCAAACAAGTGCTCTTGTAGTATAACCTGAAAATACCGTGTTTATTACAAATTCCTAACTATGTTTCTATGGTAGCCTAACTTTTGTGATGAATATGTATAAATTTCTCCCCCTGAAGGTGACATCGCCATTTTACTTAAGAGTGGGATCAGTTTAAAGTGGGCGCTAGTCCTAAACTTTGTGTCTGCTTTGACCTGCGTCGCTGGCTTGGTGGTTGGATTCATCGTTGGTGTTACCCTCGAGGCAAGGCAGTGGATCTTCGCTGTAACTGCCGGTACATTCCTCTATATTGCTCTCGCTGATATGGTACGTGCGTTACAAACATCATTATAACTTCACAGGCTTACAACAATGTTTGGTCGACATTTTGCAACATTTTAATTTTTTACCAAAAAGGCGGATAGGATTACAAATGGGTGGGTGGGGCAGAGAGAGGGGAGATGTGGGGTAACGAATAACAAAAGACCACTTACATTTAAAGAAAAGTCGTTTACTTTGATACTGATGCCGCCAGTTGAATACTAGAACTTTTTTTTTCTTCAATGCAAATGAGCTATATAATACTTTTGACTCAATATGAACCATTTTTTCTCTCTTTTCTGTTACAGCTTCCTCAGCTGCTTCGTTTCAGAGATAGCGATAATCCCAAACTCATGTTTTGTCTCATAAATATTGGTTTTCTCTGCGGAATGGCCATCATCGTTGTTATCGCTCTGTACGAAGATGCTATTTTGGTAAAACTGTAACAAGGCGGATGAATTATTTCTTGCAGCTGAAAGTAGATCCGTCCATTTGTGTTCATTTAGTTATTTAGTGAATTTCTGATTAGTCTTTAAAGCAAACAAAATAAACGCCACGTTTTATTAATAAAATGAACAGTGATAGGTTAAATTGGATATATATCTATATATATATATATATATATACATATGTATAATATATGTACATATATATATATATATATATACATATATATATATATATATATACATATATACATCGCATATAAAGCTGGAGGCCCGAGTTCGAATCCTGGTGGAGGCTGGAAGTTTTTTCACTGTTCTGGATCTTACAACTCATTACGATTTCAATCTTAATGGATTAATGAGTCGCATGTGCATAAAATTCTTTTCTTTCTCCCTGATTAAATTTCACTGTTTTCATGTACAAATTTGATCTATACGCTTCTATAACAGTCAACAACAAAAATTCATTTTTGACTCTTGCAAATTTAAGTCCGGATAGCACGTACTGTTATATTAAAGCCTATGTTAAATAGAACGATATTAACAACTGTTAGTTCAACACACCATCTCAATATCTTGTCTCTAACTCGAGATATGTTTGATGGAACGTTAGCTGTTTTGTCTGGCTAAACCTTCAAATATACTCCAGGAAGTTGGATTACAGTAGGAGGTCTGGGATGTTAACTAGGCAAACACGTTCTTTTAAAGTGTTACTAAGGCTACTATAGTCGTCTGGTCGATTTAAGCTATACTTGATCCTGATTCATCTCAAATATTTAATGTGCTTCCAACGTTCTCTGTCTTTTAAGAAATTTCAGTGTAATACTTGTTTTTTTTTTGGTATAAAATAATGTGGGTATATGATAGAAATATTACAGAGGGGAAAAAAAGAAAAGTAAAGACATTTTCACTTGAAGTGCCGTGAATAACATCATTTATTTTGCTGTTGCCAGATACATTTACAAAATATCACAAAATCTAAAAAACAAACACACATCTTCGCGATACAAAATGCTACGAGTATGTTGTTTTGTGCTAAAGATGCAGAAAATGCAGAAAGTCTTTGTAAACCATGGAAGACTCGCCCCAAATCGCGTGAGGCCATCTGAAAAAAAGTAAACTTTCCGTTGACGTTTTGTTCGTGTCGCTACAAAATGCAGACAGTACAGTAATGAAACGTGATACCTATTTATCTTTAGCTGGACTTGATATGTCCATCGTTGTATTGTTTGTATACTATACTGTGGGTATTGACCGCAGTTGTATGTACTGACTGTACACTAGTGTCTAATTACCGATGGTGGCAAGCTGCGTGTGTGTATTTTCTGGGATTGATGATGGTGTCTAACACTTCTGTTAAACCTCATTCGAAGCTAGGTCAGTTTACCGGCATTAGACGTTTCTTTTTGCGCGAGTCTTCACACCCTTTAATACTTTGTATCAACTGGTCGAGTGTTTATCATTAAACGTGTTACCATCCTTTCTCTTTCGAACAGATTCATACTAACATAAAACATACATTATTAACGAAGAATATACAATAACATCTTAATATCTCTACCCATCATCAGCCATTCAGCTGTTAATAGATTCATTTGCTGGTTATAAGTCTGACCATTACTACTAATCAAATAATCCATATGGATAGAAAGAAAGCTATACATTTATTCTACACGTTTTACGCCAGATTGTAAAATAGGCTAGATTTAGCTTACTATGTAATGAAAGACCTGCATGTGTATGTACCGTGTCCAGATACATAGATTAAAAACAATATTTTATGTTGTTATGATTTCTGAGTTTTCGAATTTATGTTTGTATAGCTTTATTATTTTGAGAAACTATGCATTTTCCGTTTGTTTGTGCAAAGCTTATGAACTAAAAGTTCAATAAATATAAAATGAAAGAGGTGAAAAAACCCCCGCATGATAAGCTAATCTTCACCTTTGTATTTATTCAACTTAAAGTGTCACAAAGGAACGTGTAAATCGTTGTCAGTTTCAAACTCGAACATATTGAAAGCTTCTTTAAGGTAAGCATTATTCATGTATGGTTGACTCTGCTTAAAGAACAACCAATTTCCTCACCCTTGCAAATAATATCCGTATAAGACATGTTCTTGTCTCTGAGGGTTATAGCCGGAGGAGGAGGGGGGGGGGGAGGGGGGGGGGGTGGCGGTAGGTGGGTCGGCGGAGCATTTCGTATTCTTCGAAATCCATTTCTTCTGGGATACAGGCTAACAATTAAGTTTAATGTTTTAATAAGGTCGCAATATTCGAAGTTGTACACACATACAAGATCTGAAGCATTAAAGCAGCATGCCGGGTTTTATTCAGCTTCCATATATCGCTATACGAGGTATAAACAACTTTGCACGCTTTGAAGAAGAACCTTATTCTCAGCTCCTTTAGAAGCATTTTCATTTACCGTCACCGATTACATAAAGAGACAAACACATCGCTGGTAAAATATTGTAATACAGAATGGAGAGTTAGGTATTGTCCAATACATACGCTACATAACTTCAACAGGACAGGCACTTTGCTTTGAACTCTCAAAGTGTATGCCATTCCCTTATATAAATAATTAACTAACTTAAAACCGAAACCCGAACCCAAACTGGCGTGATCCCGGATGTGGGACAAACGGGGCGCAGTACAAAAATGTTACCAATTTGTAGACCAGGCAGATGGGATGTTGACTTTTGATATGACGTCATAAATCGGAAAAGGGGGGGGGGCGGTGAGGGCATGACAACCCCCAGAATGGCAAAAGGAGTGAAATAACACTCACAAAAGTAAAACAATACGGTCGTTATTCAAATGGCGTTCCTCACAAATAGTTGTTTGCTCAAGCTATATGATGATTTGAAGGCGCGCCCTTAATTTTCATTAAAGGCGTGGCCTCAATATTCATTAAAGGCGCGGTCTCAACATTCATTAAAGGCGTGGCCTCAATATTCATTAAAGGCGCGGCCTTCAAAATGTTCTGTGCTGCACTGGAAAGTGTTTAGATATTGCTCACTTCGTAGCTTTTAATCTTTCTCACAATCTTTGATACCAAATATCACTTAAATCGATGATATATTCCATTTGGATTGATATAGGCTATGCCTCTTAGAAACTGGTGTATCTCGATTTAAATTAGCACATGTTACCGATCTAAATGGCTTTTGTGGAATTTAAACTGGTATATCGCAATTTAATTGACAAACACTGAATTAAATAGTCATATCGTCGCATATCAATTTGTTTCAATGGAAGATTCGCATTTCCACTGGCAATTTCACAGCTGTCAATAGCCCAGCCAACGCAATGAATAATGCATATATTGCCTCAATTTATATTTCGATTGGTTGAATGGGCGGGGCTTGTACGGGTGCGTATGTATGTGTGTATTCACATGCACTGTGCACGGGTATTCAAGGCGAGACGCGCGTGCTATGAATAGTCATTTTTGGGGCGTTTTTATTGCAAAGGTTTGTAATTGGGTTAGTCCATTATGTGGGAGAGTTAGAAATGTAAGAGAAATGATATCATTGGCTAGTTTACATTATGACGTATTCAGTCAGCCATGTGTTATGGCAATCCAGACAGTTTTGATTAAACACCGCGCGGTCAAAAGTTCAACTTTATTGTTCACTGTAGAAAAAACATGACCTGGATATCCATCCAGGTCCCTTTGTATAACTGTCATTGTTAATTTTTCCCCCTCCAATCAGTATTGTACACTGACTTGGGTGTACATGAAAATCCATGTATAAAATAATATCAGTCATGTTGTACGACATCAAAGGAGCGCTCAAAAGTTCATGTCTGTACAGTTTTCCATTGAACGGGATACGGTACGACAAAACAAATTGATATGAACTACTCTGGTACATAGCGATTTAATTTGGTATAAACGGTCGAAATTGACATTTGTCGAAATAAACTGGAATACCTCGACTTAAATTGGCATATACCGATTGACATTGGCATAGGCCTATACCAATTTAAATTGACATATAACAATTTACATTGAAACATACCGATTAAAATTTGAAATATACCGATTGAAATTGACATATATCTATAAAAATTGACAAATACCGATTCACATTGATCTATGTCGATTGCCCTTGGTCAGATACTATACTGATCCAGCCATAGCGTTAAACACGTGCGAAGTCATAGAAGCACAATGCTAATATATCAAGATGGTTTCAACTGGTATGTGCTTGTCACCATGCGGTATCGCTGATAGCAAATACCACCGTGACCGTTTAGGACCATGATAGAGAAGAGATGAGATGCAAAGTATTTCCCAACACATGTGCCGGTTTGTAGAATCTTCCTGTTTCAAAAACGAATTATTAAATTGCCTTCAAATCACTTACAACCCTCCCGTTTAGACAACCAGTAGTCGTTTACATCCTCTTCAACGGACACGCATTATGATGATAACTGCACCATTCATGTCGCCATCAACCGCCCCACTCCGGCCCCTGCCCCCGCCACGCCCGCCCCGCTCCCGCCCAGGTCACTTTGAAACGCCGATATTTTCCTTGCAAAGTGCCTCGTTAACAGTCACAAAACTGGCTTATGCGCCTATTTCTTTAACATACATATTTACTGTTATGTATATCTTAAAAGCTAAAAACTTGTAAAACGACATTGTTTCGAAACATTTTTCTAGATAGATCCAGTTTGAGGTAGTTTAAAAAAAATGCCGATGTGGTTAACTAATGAATAATATAGTTAATAACGTTAATGTGTTAATACACACACACCCAACATGAGGACCTCATTGTTGTTTTTCCATTGTTCAAATCGAAATACCGTAACCTTCAACAATAACGAGAATTCATCTGAGGACGTGGTGGTTCTTTTGAAAAGATATCTGAGGACTTGTAATTCCTCTGTTCAAGTGGTCAGTCAGAGAACGAAACAAGGTTCACACACACACCCACATGTTTGTATTACATTCAGACCGAAGACCCCATTGTATTTTCCATTGTTCAAATCCACGTACCCTAATCTTAACAATACCCCATACAATAGAATTGTTCCGAGGACGTGGTGATTCTTTAGAAATCACAACCGAGGATATGAAATTCTTTTGTTCAAGTCCTCGGTCAGAATACAAAACAAACGCACATACACAGGACCCTGTAATGGTGCATGCAGAAGAGCACACACAAACAACTGTTGTGGTTATGCTATGATTCTTGTTACGTATCTGAAATTTATTCTTTTGTCACAAATAGTTACATAGAATGAATGCCAGCCACCAAACATTTTATTGACAATTACAGCTATAACACGTTATGGGTATATATGAAACACATTTAAAACTATTAAACACCAGGGACATAATATTAACATACTTCTCGTACTGCTAATTTAATAAGGTCAGTTGCCTACGTTATTCTTCAAAATCAGGTACCAAAAGATATCGGCAGTTCCGAGGGAGGGATGGGTGTAAGAAGGTGGGTATCATGAGTGGGGGTGAAGGGGGGTGGGGTGGGGTGTAATAAAATATACGAAATGTTACACCAGATGTCCGAACATATTTGAAGTAATATTAAATTAAATTTTTATTTAGTTTATGTTATATTTTCGATATCACTCCGATAAATAAGAACAATCCCAATATATGTTAGGTCGTAACTATACTTTGACTAATCAACTTTTTCGTTCAAATTAGATTAACAAGTAAAACAAAGAGGCTAGTTCAAACTGCACCAAAGAAGACTGTTTTAACTGTGTTCCTGCGTGTTACAGTACTAAGCGATGCAGGCCCTGCTTACTATCATTTTCGTCGTCACCCACTTGTAAATGGTTTTATCCTACCTTACAGTGCAAAGAAAAATGGCATGAGCAGGGAGGGGGAGGGGAGGGGGACATGCCTCACACCTCTACCACTAGTCGAAGGAAAATGGTTCAGTCTTTGTGGAGATTTTTTATATTTCAGTCGTAGAAGAAATAGGGTACAACTTCGGTGTACACTCCCTTCTTTAACCTCACACCAAAAATTCAAGCGTATTTCATTATCAACCCGCGCGCATTTGAAATCTTGTGCGCGCCAAAGACGAAGAATCGAATTAGTTAAATTGACTTAGAATTCTTTTATCTTATTACTTATGGTTTACTATCAGTGCAACCCTCCACCAGTTAGAAAAAAAAAACATTTCCGTTGAACAAAGTAATGAAATGGAATCAGTCCATTTTAACTGCATCCATTAGATCGTAGGTTGGTGGATGGACCGAAAAATCGACTGCAATCAGGCTCCTCGGAGGGACAATGCAGTACGCAGTTCGCACCCCACCTTCCTTTTGGACAAGCTATGAAAAACAAAGGAAACGTATGCAAAAACCATATGACAAAACAACAGTATGAAATGACACGGTGATGACGTGATATAACTTCCGAAATATGACTTTAAAACTAACAAATACTATGTAATTGACATGTTTGTTTTAGCTGAACTAAGTTGATCAACCATGATATGGAATTATCGCATATACCACAAATTTGTTGATTTGGTAATGTCCTCCAATATGTATTGGCTAGCCCTCCCATTTGGAGGACATGTGTGTTTGTTATGTTTTGTTCTTGAAATTATATTATTTGGACATCTGCTTTTTAATAAAATTGAATTATTTGAAGCTAAATTGCGCTGCAGTGAATATGCCTATCTGAGCTAGTTATCTTGGTTGAGTGATAGGAAAAACTATAGAGGCTGGAGGAGCTGCGGTAAGGCACAGTGAAAATATCAAAACATTTCCTTTTCCAACAATGAATAGAAGCACCCTTTTTGCTCATTTATAGGCCCGAACGCATCTTTGTAACTTAAAATTTCCTTTTCAAACAAGCACGAACGCATCTTTGTAACTTAAAATTGCGCTGTTTGTGTTTTTAAAACAAAATGAAACTGAAAATAGTGGGCAAAAAAGTAACCCGCTCTTGTGAAATGAGTAAAAAAAAAAAAATTAAATAGGTACTCGAGTGTTAAAAGTACATGTGTTTGACATGTAGTAATAATATATATAATAACAGACTTACGTCCATGTTAGTATACTCGAGTACTAAGTACATGTGTTCCACATGTAGTTATATATAATAACAGACTTACGTCCATGTTAGTACTCGAGTGTTAAAGTGTATGTGTTCGACATGTAGCAATATATAATAACAGACTTACATCCATGTTAGTGTACTCGAGTGTTAAAAGTACATGTGTTCGACATGTAGTTTTATATATAATACAGACTTACGTCCATGTTAGTACACTCGAGTGTTAAAAGTACATGTGTTCGACATGTAGTTTTATATATAATACAGACTTACGTCCATGTTAGTACACTCGAGTGTTAAAGTACATGTGTTCGACATGTAGCAATATATAATAACAGACTTACGTCCATGTTAGTGTACTCGAGTGTTAAAAGTACATGTGTTCGACATGTAGTTTTATATATAATACAGACTTACGTCCATGTTAGTACACTCGAGTGTTAAAAGTACATGTGTTCGACATGTAGTTTTATATATAATACAGACTTACGTCCATGTTAGTACACTCGAGTGTTAAAGTACATGTGTTCGACATGTAGTAATATAAAATAACATACTTACGTTGTTCACATCCGTTTCCATACCAGCCTGGCGTGCATTTACATCCGTAGTTGTCCCCGTAGCAGACCAGTAAACCCTTACATTTGCCATTTCCACCTGGCAGGTCCCTACAGTATAGCTCTTCCCCATTACGCGTGTCTGCTAACGTAAATAAGTCATCTTCTCTCGCGGGAACAACTGGAATCGATATGAATATTAATGTGTATATGAATATATTAGTGGTCATGCGCACATATAGATTCAACAGAGGTATTCGAAGCCAGGTCTTTATCTACACACTGCACATCCGCCATTATTTGACCAATCATAACTTATCGGTGATTATTCCACTTTGTGTTTCACATCCTATAAAAAGAAACTATTGATACATAACTGCTGACTATGCTGAGACGACACGGTAACGTTATGCTCAGTCACATAATGTATATATATATATATATATATATATATATATATATATATATATATATATATATATATATATATATATATATATATATATATATATTTATATATTTATATAAAGCCACCCTAACCACTAGGCTATGGGCGCTGATTGTATGCCCAGAGGTTCGAAACCGGTAAGGAAGGACGTAATTTCACTGTAGGTGTTTGACACCTGTATCGAACAATACTAGTTCTGGTTTTGGTGACATATTTTGCCCTACTCTAGAGATCAAACATGATGCTAACCAACTCGAAAATCATTTGTTATTCCTAAAGCCGGATCTCGAAAGAGATACTTTGAACAGACTTTATGTTAATGAAATGGAGGTAAACGACAAAGGCAAATGAATATATATAATTGAAAACGTAATGAGAAGGAAAATCCAGAACAGTGAAAAAACCTCCAGCCTCCACCGGGATTCGAACCCGGGCCTTCCGCTTTGTACGCGGACACCCTAACAAAGTAGACCATGGACGCTGATTGTATGTCCAGAGGTTCGACACCGGTAATATATATATATATATATATATATATATATATATATATATATATATATATATATATATATATATATATATATATATATGTGTGTGTGTGTGTGTGTGTATGTGTGTGTGTGTGTAAAAGCAGCTTCTAACTTACCGCAGCTGCAATCACTAGTACCAAAGAACGGGGTACAAATGCAGTCAGATGACAGATCTCGAAGGATGCCACCATTTTTACACTCCCGGGTATCACATGTACCACCGGTGAAAGCTGACCCTTCGGGGCAACCTGTTGTAGGGGTTGAAATGAAAATAGAGTGGGACACATTAGAGAATTGAAAAGACAATCCATTTCACTCAGAAAGTCATGACGTTTGTTTTTTTCTCCTGCACAATCATTTTTTTCTAAAGATATTAGCATAAATTAAATTGTCGTATTCTTGTTTATATTTAGGCTCATGTTTAACATTTTTAAATGATGTTTCATGTAAATTGATAGGAATCCGATTTTAATTTGTGACTCTTTGTTTCTGGTAATCCCCACCCTCCCCACCCCCCCCCCCCCAAAAAAGAAAGAATAAAAAACATTAACTTACTTGCTATTATCACAAGGATCTGTACATACCAGCCCTGCTTTGATCTAGATCCGCGAGAAATGGTATACAATCCCCCGTCCTCGACACTTGTAAGGGCCAGTCTAGGACCGGTGTTTCTAAGACGTTTCTTTCCCTTACACCATCGGTAACTACGGCAACCACTGAATACTACTCCGATAGGATCAATTGGGGCTAATTTACTCGATCCTTCACTTTCCGGATACGCAGTCACGGTGTATACCCCTCGGGTATCTAAGAATTCTAAAAAGCAGTTAAATATGATTAAATAATCATTTTAGGGAATTATTACGAATATAATTGGAGTAACCCTGTCAGACATAGGAGGGGGTCCTAGGAGGGGGTCCTAGGAGGGGGTCCTAGGAAGGGGGTCCTAGGAGAAGATCCTAAGAAGGGGGCTAGGAGGTAGAGACCTTCCATCCTTGGTTTTAGTTTGTAATCAGATTCTACCTGCACAGATTATTACAACAGTAGAGACCTTCCATCCTTGGTTTCCTAGGAGGGGGTCATAGGAGGGGATCCTAGGAGGAGATCCTAGGAGCTAGGGGTCCTAGAAGGGGATCCTAGGAGAGGACCCAAGGAGGGTGTCCTAGGAGGGGGTCCTAGGAGGGGATTCTTGGAGGAGATTCCTAAATCGAGAAATTCCAGATTAAATGGATGTACGGTTTACCTCATTAACATATTTAAATAACTGACAGTTCTGTAGTTACCAATATCTTAGCAAATTCATGTTAGCATAACACATCAAGCAGACAAAAAGACAAAAAAGCTTTCTGTACGAGAACTTGTATATTTGGAAATCCGGAGAATAGCTAATCGTTGGTAAAATCGTTGGTATTTAATATGCTAATGAGGTAAATCGGTGATATGTTGAAATCAAACATACAAGTTAGTTTGAATAGACGTATATAGAAATTTAAAGTATATACCGCATCTAATTGGTCTATGCTGATTTTAATTGCTTTTACTGATAGAAAAATAGGTGTATCTCGATTCCTCGTGATCTGACTAGATAGCGCGCTACAGTGATTTAACCTAGCCGGCAAGAAGGTTTCACAACATCTAGCTGTTTCTTTTTGAAAGCTAAAATTGGTGACACCTACTGATGTGTTAAGATCAACGCCATTCAGCTGTAGTCACGCGTAGCGCATACATAATTTTATTTCATAATAATTTCAATTCATTTCAAATCTAGAAAGTTATGGAAGTAGATAGAGCTAGTCAGATCGGATGAAACAGAAAACCTTAATATAATTAGCTTACTACTTTTCGGTCTGACAAACGTATATCTGGTCTCCACACTGCCACCATTATCCGGTGTAAAGTCACCCGTGTATCTCCCAAACCTAGTTCCAGCAAATCGAGAGGGCAGGCCTACATCCAGGTAACATCCCCATTGTATCCCATCTGCTATGAGGGCTCCCGCTTTGACCGATGTACTGACGAGTCCAGTCTCCTTTGACAACTCGAAGGTACCGTCATCAAAACGAACGTCGGTTTGAATAGCGTAGACGTATATGTTACTTGCTTTACGGCCCACCTCTGGTGACGTCACGGCAAGGAAAAATCCTTGATCAGGCTGCTCAGATGTCCCATACACAATGTTCACTAGAGAGAGAGAGAGAGAGAGAGAGAGAGAGAGAGTGGATGACAATAAGCCATATGTGAACACATTGTTAAATTTTAATTTACTTACCTTTTACCAATGCCAATGCCAGTACAAATGGCAATGGCAATGCCAGTACCCATGGCAATGCGAGTACCAATAGCAATGCCAATGCTAGTACCAATTGCAATGCCAGTTCCAGTACCAATGCCAATGCCAGTACCCATGGCAATGCCAGTTCCAGTACCAATGCCAATGCCACTACCAATGGCAATGCCAGTACCAATGCCAATGCCAGTACCAATGCCAATGCTAGTACCAATGCCAATGCCAGTACCAATGCCAATGCCAGTACCAATGCCAATGCTAGTACCAATGTCAATGCCAGTACCAATGCCAATGCCAGTACCAATGCCAATGCCAGTACCAATGCCAATGCTAGTACCAATGCCAATGCCAGTACCAATGCCAATGCTAGTACCAATGTCAATGCCAGTACCAATGCCAATGCCAGTACCAATGCCAATGCTAGTACCAATGCCAATGCTAGTACCAATGTCAATGCCAGTACCAATGGCAATGCTAGTACCAATGTCAATGCCAGTACCAATGCCAATGCCAGTACCAATGGCAATGCTAGTACCAATGTCAATGCTAGTACCAATGCCAATGCCAGTACCAATGCCAATGCTAGTACCAATGCCAATGCTAGTACCAATGCCAATGCTAGTACCAATGTCAATGCCAGTACCAATGGCAATGCTAGTACCAATGTCAATGCCAGTACCAATGCCAATGCCAGTACCAATGGCAATGCCAGTACCAATGTCAATGCCAGTACCAATGCCAATGCCAGTACCAATGGCAATGCCAGTACCAATGTCAATGCCAGTACCAATGCCAATGCCAGTTCCAATGCCAATGTCAGTACCAATGCCAATGCCAGTACCAATGCCAATGCTAGTACCAATTGCAATGCCAGTTCCAGTACCAATGCCAGTTCCAGTACCAATGCCAATGCCACTACCAATGCCAATGCCAGTACCAATGCCAATGCTAGTACCAATGCCAATATCGATTTCGATTACGATTTCGATTCCGATTCTGCTTTCGATTTCTGGATATGCCACTGAATACTGGATTAGGCTTCTCAGAGGTCACATAGACAATTGTAACTAGAAATATAGAATTCAAAAAGGAGTGAAATTTAGATGAACTTTTAAAAGTGGACTCATAGTTTTGTTGTGCAGCAATGAGAGAGTTGTCCACCAACACCAGACATCAATAAATCACTGATGGATTAGGTCATCGGGTGTGTATGGCAAATCGAATCTGTAATAATTATTGAAAATAAAACCTGGATTATTTGTCGATGAGAGAGTCACGTGTTTGTTGCTATTAATGAGATGATTGCTGGTGGCACTCGGATTTTTGGGACATCTGACCTCCACTTCCGTATACTGTTTGATGATGACGTAGAAACTGTATAAACTATTAACATTTCATGTTACTTGTTATATGTTTCCCTTTGAAACTAACTAGTATGAATACACTGTAAAAATCCCGTACATTAAAGGAGAAAATTTGGACGTGATATTACAATGATACGGCCTTTATTCAATACAACATTGTGTTCAGGCTAAAGTAACAGAAACGTTATACAGCATGCATGTGCAGTTATTGTTAAGTAACCTTTATTGCATGTTATTTAAAGGAACAGAACGTTTTTTACGTATACAACTTATTTTTATACCGTAAATTAACACTCACTGTTTGTCGTCGGAAAACAATTGAACGCATTTTCAATTGCGTAACGTTATTGAATGGTAGGTGTAAAGGCTCGACACCCATTATTTAACCTTTGCGTAAATATACAAATTACATTTTATGACCGTTTTCAATCACTAACCGTACACGGGGACACTGTCAATTTGCATATTCATATTCAATTTGCATATTAATTCTGACCCCAAATCTCCATGGGTTAGTTTTCCATTTGGTGATTTGGATGCTTACGTACGCATATATGATGTGTCTATTTAATGATGGCGATCGTAGAAACATTGTGTTTGAGGTGAATGCATGGTAATCTCTGTGAAGATTGTCGTTGCATATTCATGATCGAATTAAAGTAGCAGTTAGCATTGTTATAACACATACACATCGTTGATTTATACTCTTAACCACCCGAACCGAATTGTACGGTTGCTTATAATAGCGTTTTCGACTTGAATATATTGCGCATTTATATACATCTATGTTATAGCATGATAACACGTGTTATGCTAGAGGCACATTTTAATGCGGCCTGTGTTAAAAAAATATATATATATATAAAATTATAAAAAAATATAAAAAATATAAAAAATATTTTATATTATTAAAAAAAAATATATATATATATATAATACCACTACGATTTACTGTATTGTATCTTTAACATATCTTGCTCTCGCATGCTCCCAAAACATAACACGTTTTAGTGTGTTAAAACACCCTGGCATATAAATGCATAATATTCTACACGTTAAGAACAAATATAAGCTCACACCTTTTCGGCTTGAGTTCCTTAACTTACCGATTTTGCCAATTATATCTCCTAAAACCTGTAAATTTTCCTTCGATTAAGGAATCATCGATTGACTGCTTTGTCTTTTGGCTAAGATCATGTGTAGTATTAATGTTCAGGGGCGTATCCAGGATTTTCTAACCCGGGCCGCAAAATACTACCTTATCGCGCCACCATCTCAGTAGCGATGTCTTGGCGTTTTTCTTCTGCTCCCTCCTTTTCTCCCTTTCTACTTTTTCTCTCTTTTTTCTTTTCCTTTTCCCTTCCTTCCTCTCCTTCCTCCTATTTTTCCCCCTCTTTTTCCCTTTCTTCTCATTTCTTTTTATCTCCTCTTTTTCTTACCCGGGGGGCGCACGCCCCAACGCCTCTCCCTGGATACGCGGCTGAGATAGTATGTTCAGCTGGCATTCACCATCCAGCCATGTAGATGATGAAGGGGTAAGTAGTCCCAATAATGTGATATTGAGCCTTATGTTGTGGGCGGAGGTCCTATATTCGTTTGAGTTCACCAGGGGTCAAATTGTGGAAACCATTGTTTATCACAATATTTGAACAAGGACAGATGTCATATTTAGTATTTTGATGTATCACATTTAGTACAAGAAGCCAGTTGTTGAGGTCAATGGTCATTTCAGGACAGCCTGTGTCATTGTGAATTATTGTTTGTCACATCACACTGTTTCTCACTGTATTACTTAGATCAAAATGACATCTTATGATCACCGTTTTATCTTTGTAACCATAACTTTGAAACAGCTTTGAACAATGAAAGGATCTAATTGAAATGGAGTTATATTGTGAGAATTACCGTATACACACAGTCTCTATGTAAATTACAAAGCCACTATCGTTTATGCCAAAGAATCTACCATATGACGAAAATCAGCAACCAATCAAAGCATTGGCTTCATATGATTTGCTTTAAACCAGAAGATATTCATTATATGTGTGGCTAAATGTGTAAGACTGCATTGACTCCTTACATAAGTGCTCATTCTGGACACTCAAAGAGTAAACTTCAGAAATAAGAGATCTGCCAGGCAAGATGATATACCAAATTGGAATTGGTCTAAAGTCCGAGTGCAGAAAACTGGACTCGAGCACTATAAACGTGTATATTACACAATTCTTCGTGGGTATACTGTACGGGTGGGATCTACATTAAATACGTGTTTGTTGCCACATTGTTCAGTTCAGTGGTGTTGTTATTGTTTGTTGTGTATAGGGCAATCAATCTTGTAAAGCTTTATACAACAGACACATCCCTACCTGTGATTCATTGATTAACGGTAAACTGTAACCGTGGGTGCTTTTTGGATTTTTAAATCATGTGGTGCAACTTACCAGGTAGAAACAATAAAACACAAGAATACTGTCATACAACAAATTTGAACACATTGTTAGTAACAGATGATGGAGCCACAAATGAAAGTATGAGTTCATGTATAAGAATTCAAAATAATAACAATTTTGGAAGCTAGGAAACTTTTAAAGAAAATGGTTACACATCTCTAAAAGAGTAATGGCGTTCCGTTATAACAATTCCTCATTCATATAAACACTTAATAGACATGCCGTTTTACCTGCAACTTTAAACCAGGGAGTTGAAGAAAAAAATATTCTTCTGTTTGCACAAATCGTAGATATAATTCTCAGTGTCAACGTGTAAATTGTGTAAACAAGAGTACAACGACACAGGATTCGGTATTTGAGCAGGTTTCCAATAACATGTTTTCGTACTTTTTGGAATAATATCTTTCTTTCTCTCTTTTAAAAAACGAAACTTCTCAAAAGAACCAACATTTGTATAGATGATTGGATTTGTTTCACTCAACCGCAAAGTAGAAGGTTAAAAACACTCCCGTTACAAAGAAGTTTCATGCTGAAAGTCAATGATGCGTTTCCAAATTTCCTGTGATTTTTTTTACTTATAGTGCCTATCATTGTCTGCAAGCATTTTTGCATTTATCGTGCTCAATAAACACAACGTATTTTATTTGAATAACTTAGTCATATAGCGCATTATACCGACGGTCTCAATGCAGCTAACTGTAACGTTGCTGTCCCTTGTAGAGATAGCAAAGTTTGTAGTATAGGCTCTCTTGTGTGTGCACTCTCAAATATCACAACGTGTATGGCTGGCCACAGTGGACACAATTCAGAAATTATGACGACATATCAGGAGGCAGGACTTTTTTATGTCTACATAAAATTGATTTGATGTGGACATAAATTCAAATTAATGCTGGCATATATTAAAATAATGCTGGCACCGTACCGTACCAGCTGCGTACTGATAATGCAGTTGGCACCAAGCTTCCTCTTTCAATTTGTTTCAATCTGTGTGAATATTAATGTACATTTAAAGAGTTATATCTGTATTGCATGTATGGGCTACCACATTATGTCAAAATATTCTTGCAATGAGTTGCACTTCTCTTTATATAGTAAGTACACATTTTATAGGGTTTCAGTGCAAACACATGACTTTATTTGTAATATAAGATAATACATATAATATTAATGTCCCCACGCTTCCATAGGCATGAGTTGTATAATTTGCATATATGATTTTCAATATGCACATTATAAACCTATCACTATAGGATATCCGTTGCGCACAAGCCAATGTTTTTGTGAGGGGTCATAATAGCGAAGTATTGTGGGTTCCTGTATAGAGGTACTTTAAAGTGCATGTTTATGTGGAGGAACGTGGGGACGCAAGTTTTTCTGAGCGGACACAAACACTCGTTATCATATATAGTACCGGTATATAGATTTAGTGAGAGAGGAAAAATGGAAACGTCAAAAATGGAGTTGGTCGGTGTAAGAGGTAGGGTGAGGCGCACGCCCCTCCGTAATCATCGAATCGTCACTGGCTACCCTGTTATATAATAGCTATCGGCGCTGTAATTATGACTGTTCCTCTTCTCTTCCCGGTATCTTGGCGTTTATCTTCTACTCCCTCTTTTTCTCCCTTTTCTCTCTTTCTTCTTTTTCTTTTCCCTTCCTTCCTCTCCTCCTCTTTTTTTCTCCCTCTCTTTTCCTTTTTTTCTTCTCTTCTTTTTCTTACCCGGGGGGCGCGCGCCCCCAACTCCCCCCTGGATACGCGCCTGATGTTCCCTTTATTAGGGTATCGCAATACCCCACTGACGATGATCACACAGTCACAGTCTCGATATATTGAGACCTGTGTCGAGAGCGGATCAATCTCTTGGTGGTTTGGCTGTCGTAGCCAGAGATTTTTTTCTTCGGTGACCTTTCTTAAACAAAAGATTGAACATTTGCGGTATTTCATAATCCTCCGAATTTATTGGTAGTATTACCGATTAATGAAATGTAGTGATAAAACTAGCAAAAACCAAACCGATACGAGCAGAATACTTTGCGAGAGAGAAGTCAGAAAATAACGACGTTAATTCACGATTTCAGGGTACCCTTTAGAAAACGTCGAACTGTTGATCACAAACGACCGTTAAATGACTTCTCAGCGCAGTCGTTATGCATGGTTGCCGGTGTTCTATTGTAAAAAAAGATACAACACCTTTAAACAGCCTCAAGACGAAATAAAGAAATTGGAACCTGGATTATTGGCAAGCTATTTGGATGAAACAAAATAACCTGATTCCGACGTTTGATTTATTAAGTTTATCCCCCCCCCCAA
Organism: Apostichopus japonicus; assembly: GCF_037975245.1. NCBI lineage: Eukaryota > Metazoa > Echinodermata > Holothuroidea > Aspidochirotida > Stichopodidae > Apostichopus > Apostichopus japonicus. Next base: position 6,127,273 of record NC_092576.1, on the reverse strand, counting down.
AAAAAAAAAAAAAAAAAAATTCCAGCTTTATCCGTTATATTCTTGTTTGCTTGCTTGTTTATAGAACAGATAACCCACGCCTGCTAGGCTATTGCTTGAATTGAAACTCTGTCACGAGTTCTAAGCTGGTATACAGTATATGAATTCTCTCTTGCGTGAGATGTCTGCCTAGTGGAATGCAAAAAGAAGAAACGATTTAATTCTAACCTCACCGAAATTAAATTGTTCGACTCTTGTATTGTTAAAATCAATAGATATGGGTCAATGGACCATTTACAATGATTGTTAAACACAGTTGTACCGTTACTCAAAAAAAGTAATAAAGAAATTAGAAAATAAAAAGGATTCTTACAAGGTCGTGGTATTGCCTTCTTTTTATACCTATTTCATAAACACAATTGACCCAGGGTCAAAATGCACCCCCCATTGGTTCTCCTTTATAAACTTTGATATATGAAACGGCACCATAAGGCGTGTCAGGCGATGTATGAACATAACGTTACGTTTGTGAGTGAAAATTGAACGTAACTGCAACTTTTATAGTTAAGGTTACTGTATTAATACATATCAGGTTTTGATATTAGGTAAGCCGAATCTAGACAAGAACAGAATATTAGGAGTATAAAATTATATAAACTTCATAACATATTTAATATTATATTTGGAAAGCATAATGCACCTTTATAAATAACGCACAACTTGAAATCAGTAGAGGTGCTCACTTACCAATAATATCACACATGAAACATCACATACCACACATAACACATCACACACCATACATCACATATCTCAAATTTAAACTACACACTGACCCGATGTTACTACTCTCCATCATCCTGGCTATGAAATCACGCATGGTTCAATAATTACACATACTAACGCTATCATAATACATCACAGGTCATCACTTATCACCGCAAATCATCACACAGCATCACGAACCATGACAACACGACATCTCATCATAACTACACGCTGACCCGATGTAATCTCTCTCCGTCCACCTGGCTATGGAGTCACGCATTATTCTATCATTACACATACTAACGCAATCTTAATACATCACAGGTCATCACTTATAACCGCAAATCATCACACATCAGTACAAACCATGACAACACGACATCTCATCATAACTACACGCTGACCCGATGTTATCGCTCTCCATCCACTTGGCTATGGAATCACGCATTATTCTATCATTACACATACTAACGCTATCATAATACATCACAGGTCATCACTTATACCGCAAATCACCACACAGCATCACGAACCATGACAACACGACATCTCATCATAACTACACGCTGACCCGATGTAATCGCTCTCCGTCCACCTGGCTATGGAGTCACGCATTATTCTATCATTACACATACTAACGCGATCTTAATACATCACAGGTCATCACTTATAACCGCAAATCATCACACATCAGTACAAACCATGACAACACGACATCTCATCATAACTACACGCTGACCCGATGTTATCGCTCTCCATCCACTTGGCTATGGAATCACGCATTATTCTATCATTACACATACTAACGCTATCATAATACATCACAGGTCATCACTTATAACCGCAAATCATCACATAGCATCACGAACCATGACAACACGACATCTCATCATAACTACACGCTGACCCGATGTTATCGCTCTCCGTCCACCTGGCTATGGAATCACGCATTGTTTTATCCTTACACATACTAACGCGATCTTAATACATCACAGGTCATCACTTATAACCGCAAATCATCACACAGCAAGCCCACCTTAGACAACAAGACATCTCAGTTGTAATAATATTCTTAGTTTCTCAACCATTCCCATCATGCTGGCTATGACATCATACATTTCACTTTCAATATACATCATAATGTTGTTACGCACAATTGCCAAATCATCACTAAGCGTGACACCACGGATCTCAGCACCACTCAGCATAAAACCCCACGGATCTCAGCACCACTCAGCATATGACACCACGGATCTCAGCACCGCTCAGGATATGAAACCACGGATCTCAGCACCACTCAGCATATGACACCTCGGATCTCAGCACCACTCAGCATATGACACCACGGATCTCAGCACCACTCAGGATATGACACCACTGATCTCAGCACCACTCAGCATATGACACCTCGGATCTCAGCACCACTCAGCATATGACACCACGGATCTCAGCACCACTCAGGATATGACACCACTGATCTCAGCACCGCTCACCATGATGACAACACGGATCTCAGTACCACTCAGCATATGACACCACGGATCTCATCACCGCTCAGCATATGACACCACGGATCTCAGCACCACTCATCATATTACACCACGGATCTCAGCATATGACACCACGATCACAGCACCACTCAGCATATGACACCTCGGATCTCAGCACCACTCAGCATATGACACCACGGATCTCAGCACCGCTCAGCATATGATACCTCGGATCTCAGCACCGCTCAGCATATGACACCTCGGATCTCAGCATCACTGAGCATCATACGATAAAGCTGAGCGTCAAACGTGCTCGTCACGGAGTTTCTAACATTACGAGAGATATCGCTATAATCGCATATGAACTATAGGGAAGTAATATATGAGCATAGTGTAGATTCGACTTTGCGTGCGTTTCATATAAAATGTAAGTCATTTGGAGGAAGTTCTGAAAATTATTCCTGGGCCTGTGTGCATCTCCCCCGGTGGCTACAAACCTGTTAACCTGAAATGTTTACGAATTCCCAGCCAAGAATAATGTAGTAAATCTGAATGAAACCGTTTAAGATGTAATAGCCATGAAAGAATGAGTCGACCTTAGCGACTTGATTGAAGAAAAATGAATTACAGAAACAGGAAGAATTATACGACATAACCGTTTCGGTGATTTCAAAACTTAGGTACATTGAAAGCCGTTTGTGACATAAACAGTTTCGGTCATTACAAATACATAACAGTAACAGCATTAAAATACTCCAGTGATTTGCAAAGCTTATGTGCGATGAACTACTTCGGTAAATATGGAATATTTCATTGGTTTCCAAAACTTAGGTACATTGTAAGATCATATAGCATGACATATGTCGAATACTTAAGTGCTTCAAGTATTTCGGTGTTTTGCAAAACTAGGTAGCTTACACTGAAAGACTTAGGTCCCGTAAAGATCCAATGACGGACACACTATAGGTACGCTGAGGAGGCTAAGAGGACATACAATATTTCAGTGCTTTGTAATATTTAATCACACTTAACGATTTATAAATTGACATGGAATTATTTGGTTATTTTCAAGACTTTAAGTACTGTGACAGAACGATAGGTGATTTTCTAAACTCATTAAAAAGAATGAGGTGAAATCAATTATTTAATCGGTGAGTTTTAAAACTTGGGTGCACATCGGAGACTTTTATAACTTTAACAGCTTGAATGATTGAGTAGATAAGAACAACTTGAAAGATATCTCAGCTTGACAGAGGCAGTCGATGGAAGTGTCTGAGTAGACAAAAACCTAGATTGGAATGTATAGTATATTTACGATGACTTTGTAGAAATTGTTAACATTTACTGTACATTGAAACACATTTGCGACACATTTACTTGGTTGCTTTAGTAGCATGAATGACATTATACTCACCAATTGATAAGACCACTAATACACATGTAGAAGCCATCGTTGCCATCTTGTTAATGACTGTCCTTAACCGACTCAGCTTTAATATCTTAAATGGTGACTACATCGGGTTGACCGATTACTTAAAACTGATTTAATTCTTGCATTGTTCGCTGCGTTTGACCTCCAAAGATGGCGAGGTAAAAGCATTGTGTTAAGTTGTCAGTGGAACTGACAATGGCGAATTTCTGTACTTCACCGAGTATAGCTAAACCAGGTTATTAATTTATATACTGAAAAAAAAATTGTTATGATGTAGCTAAAGGAAATCAATAGTTTAAAATGATTTTCCTTAGTAATTAAAATAAAGTTCTAAGCTTGCCCGACTAATTGGCCGTTACTAATGTAAAAGCCAATAGGATATGGACATTAACATGTTGAACGCGCGCGGAGGGCGCGAACAATTTTGGTTATTTTTTCGGGCAAGTTGTTACAGCCCCCACCCCCCCCCCCCCGCTCCTCCAAAATACCAAATTGGGCTCCTACGCATATGCTTTTCAGTGATTATATGCATGTTAGTCATTGTGGTCTGAGGTTTTTCAAATTTGGATAAGGAATGGTTCATTTCATGGATATCTCCCATCCTATTAACTTTCTCATTATCTATTTCAAATATTATATCTGCAAAGGGAATTAAAACTATTTGGACGTTTTCTCTTATCTTTTTAACCACATTTCCCAGTTAGAAGGTGAATATAATAATTGCAAGTAAATTAAATGACGAAACGACTACATTATTTTATGACTTTCTTTCTTCCTTTATTTGGTCACAATGACAAGTATGCACTCATTGCTTTTAAGACACAGACGTGAATATAAAATTTAATGTATATAAGTTCATTGGCAGTAGGATAAGACGTGAATGTCTGTTGAAAATTACATTTTCCATTTCAATGTTGAGTATTATTGGCAAAATACTAGATTATTTAATGTAATGGGTTGTTAATAACAATGACAGTAATAATATAGATATATATTTTTCAACACATTACGATTTCAATTATACATATATATATATATATATATATACATATATATATATATATATACATATATATATATATATATATATATGTATATATATATATATATATATATATATATATATATATATATAAATTTTACCTTTGTTAACCTCAAATGACATTTGACCCTTTCTAAGGGTGATCTACATACTAAAGACAAACAGACATAACAGAGATGTGTTTTTTGAGTTAAAGTGTTGACAAAGTTTTCCACTTTGACCTCTGTTGATTTCAAATGACCATTCCAACGTGTACTCATCAAGTTGGATCTACAATCCAAGTATAATATTAAGTAACATAATAATCAGCAAATCTTCTCAAAGCGCTTTACACATGTAAAACCTAGAAACATATAGTAACATAAACCTAAATATTTAAAAAAAATGTAAAAAAAAAAATTCACATCGGTCCTCAAACCAAGTTTTTATTTCAAGCTTTGACCTTTGGTGACCCAAAATAACATTTTACCTCCTCAGAAAATGATAGGCACCTTCTACTTAATGTGATACATCCACATGCAAAGTATGAGATCTGTTAGAGATTCCCCTCTTGAGATATTGTGTTTATTATGATTACACATTTTGAGCTCCAGTGACCTCAAATGACCTTTAACATTCTCAAAAACAATAGCATCTTTGTACTCATAGACCGGCAGCCCAGTGCACTTTGATCAAACGAACGAGGTACCAATATCTGAGTATTGGAACATTTGTGGAAAAACCCAGTATATCCAAAAGTGGATGTCTGCCGTGGTCGCTCTGCTGCATGTGGCCCCTGGGGCCGGTTAAAGGGGGCCCAAAAATGCATCTGATCAAACGAACGAGGTACCACTTGAAACCAATGTCAACTTAATGCATGAATGCCACATAGTATTGAATGGCCCATGCCAGACAAATTTTCTGCTGCAAAGGGCCCGCCAGACGCCCAAGAAGGGCCCCTAAAAAAATGCATCTGATCAAACGAACGAGGTACCACTTGAAACCAATGTCAACTTAATGCATGAATGCCACAAAGTACTGAATGGCCCATGCCAGACAAATTTTCTGCTGCTAAGGGCCCGCCAGACGCCCCCAAATATGGCCCAAATGCCCGTTAGCGTAGCATTGACCCAGATGAAATATGCAAGGTACCACTCAAAATCGGTTTGGAATGTTCGGGTTGATCTTACAGACTATGGAAATCATCATGCCAGACAAATTTTCTGCTACAAAGGGCCCGCCAGACGCCCCAAAAGGGCCCATAAAAAATGCATTTGATCAAACGAACGAGGTACCACTTGAAACCAATGTCAACTTAATGCATGAATGCCACAAAGTACTGAATGGCCTATGCCAGACAAATTTTCTACTGCTAAGGGCCCGCCAGACGCCCCCAAATATGGCCCAAAATGCCCATTATCGTAGCATTGACCCAGATTAAATATGCAAGGTACCACTCAAAACCGGTTTGGAACCACACAAAAACAATATTAAATGCAAAGGTACTTTCCACAGAGTAAAGAACTGCCAATGCAAGACAAATTTTCTTCTGCATAGGTCCCACCAGATAGAAAGAATAGGTGGCCCAATGTGGCCCTATATATGGGTCTAAAGAATTGGATATATGTGCCTTGTAACATGACATTTCAAGCTCATGATTATATTGTTTCCAGCATAAATTGGAGTTACTGTACACAAGACCAGTGTTTTATCTTATTTAGCTATTCGCTGCTCTAAGCAAAATAAAGATAACACTTTCACCTTAGCCTCTAAATATTTTGGGATTTGCTGGCCTGGGCAAAAATTACAGTTCCCCACATTATAATTCTAACACTCTGAGGAAGAGTCTTGCCTGGCTTGGATCCACAGAACTACGGTTGGAAGAGCAAGAATGGGTGCTACAGCCCTGACTGGTTTGAGGGACCGGCTCTCCCAGATCATCTATTCCAAGAGGGGGAACTGAGCGAAGATTTTCAAAGTAGCCGACCAGATGTGGCTTCCGAGTTTGATGCCGATGATTCAAGTACTGAACCATCATCTTGGAGTGATGACTCCGACAATGAAACATAGATTTGAGCTTCCATTGTCTTTTTAGAATCAAGTTCATGGGAATACTTAATTTTCATAAACTTAGTAATGATTCTTTTGAGATCTGTCTGAATGGCAAATGCAATGTCTTTTTACAATGCACACACTCCAGTGTTTAATCACTGTCAAGAGACATGAATTCTCAGTTCTTATACTTCGAACCTAACATGTGTCATGTTCAGAGTAATCACATAGTGATCTTTTGTTACTATCTTTGCCAATTATGATTTTAGTACATTTTAAACTAGCAAGATGACTTTCTTGAAAGGTAAAAGATTCCTTCATAGATGAAAACAAAAACCCTCATCTAGCATTCATATTTCTGAAAAATGGATGCCACATCTATTTGTTGGACTTGTTACAAGCTATTCGAATTGAATTAGTGTAATGATGGAAGTTCTAAAAGACCAAGATGGAGTAATATAGGCCGATTACTCATTTTATATTTTGTATCAAGGAATGGAGTCATACGTGGTGATATCAGTATTTGTTTGTTCAATCTTAGCATTTTAAGTCCTTTAAAGGGTGTACCTAGCATAAAGGTACATATACATTTCTATGCTTCAATTATGTATCTTTTAAAAACCATATTGGACAGTTTCAACCCAAACCTTTATCGTTAAGTACACGTTATAAAGCATTTTCACCACTGTTTGATAATTGTTTCTTTGTCTGAGCTTAAGAAACAAAACAATCTCTTTTGTTCGACTACATGTATGTCTTAAGATGACACTTAAGCGTTCTTTCTCAAGATTTTAAACTTTGTTTTAAACTTTGATTTTAAACACATTGTTTTAAGATACAAAATGATTTTGGGTTTCTTATTTACAATACATAAACTGATTTTAATCTGCTCCAGTGTTTCCAGCGAAACAAAGTAACTGCCAAGTTAAACACTGCTCACGATACAAAGTACTGACTGGATAAAAGGAAAAAGAATGGATAAAAGGAAAAAGAATGGATTTGAGAATGCATTATAACTGTCAGGATCTCCCTCAAAGACTGAGTTCGCGTCATTTTTGTTTTGCTCAATGAAATGTTCAGTAATTGATACACACCTACTAGTATACTTATCTCATTATTCCATTGGCCTATGTAGCGGGAAGGAATTTGAATAATTCAGGATGTTCTTGATTGTTATAGATTGGTTTCTTGTGGTATCTTAACTATTTAAACTGCATAATTTTTTTTTACATGTGGTGGGCACTTTGCAGAAGAAAATTTGTATTGTATTGGCATTTCTTTACTCTGTGGAATGCTACAAATGTCATGTCACAAGGCACATATAGTCTGCATCGATATACAATTCATTAGGCCCATATAGGGCCGCATTGGGCCACCTATACTTTCTATCTGGTGGGACCTATGCAGAAGAAAATTTGTCTTGCATTGGCAGTTCTTTACTCTGTGGAAAGTACCTTTGCATTTAATATTGGTTTTGTGTGGTACCAACTATGATTGATCATGGCCCATTTGGGGGCCCTTTTTTAGTGTGTCTGTTAGCCCGTTTGTAGCAGAAAATTTGTCTGGCATGATGATTTCCATAGTCTGTAAGATCAACCCGAACATTCCAAACCGATTTTGAGTGGTACCTTGCATATTTAATCTGGGTCAATGCTACGCTAACGGGCATTTGGGCCATATTTGGGGGCGTCTGGCGGGCCCTTAGCAGCAGAAAATTTGTCTGGCATAGGCCATTCAGTACTTTGTGACATTCATGCATTAAGTTGACATTGGTTTCAAGTGGTACCTCGTTCGTTTGATCAAATGCATTTTTATGGGCCCTTTTGGGGCGTCTGGCGGGCCCTTTGTAGCAGAAAATTTGTCTGGCATGATGATTTCCATAGTCTGTAAGATCAACCCGAACATTCCAAACCGGTTTTGAGTGGTACCTTGCATATTTAATCTGGGTCAATGCTACGCTAACGGGCATTTGGGCCATATTTGGGGGCGTTTGGCGGGCCCTTAGCAGCAGAAAATTTGTCTGGCATAGGCCATTCAGTACTTTGTGGCATTCATGCATAAAGTTGACATTGGTTTCAAGTGGTACCTTGTTCGTTTGATCAGATGCATTTTTTTAGGGGCCCTTCTTGGGCGTCTGGCGGGCCCTTTGCAGCAGAAAATTTGTCTGGCATGGGCCATTCAGTACTATGTGGCATTCATGCATTAAGTTGACATTGGTTTCAAGTGGTACCTCGTTCGTTTGATCAGATGAATTTTTGGACCCCCTTTAACCGGCCCCAGGGGCCACATGCAGCAGAGCGACCACGGCAGACATCCACTTTTGGATATACTGGGTTTTTCCACAAATGTTCCAATACTCAGATATTGGTACCTCGTTCGTTTGATCAAAGTGCACTGGGCTGCCGGTCTAATATGTTAATAGACTAAAAAGTGCTAAACTTAAATTATGACCTAGGTTCCCTAATTTAGACCAAGGGCAAAGCTACGTACAAAGGCTTAAGTTAGGCTAAGCTTATTTTCCTTTTACTGAATTGTTAGTGATAAGCTCAATACATCAAAACCGTCATCCAATGTTATTCTGGGATGTGGATCTATCGTTAAGGATACGGTTTTAAGTAAACTGAATTGGTGATAAGTTTTTTTATTAGGCTTTTGTCATATCGCAACTGAAAAGGCAGCCGTAGTCGGTTTAGGGGCCTAGGATAACTATATCATGGGTCCAGTATATAACAATACAGCAGTAGCTATAATTGTATTCATTTAATTGCTTCTTATATCGCTTCGTAAGAATTACTTGTGAAACTGCAGTCCACTGGCAAAGTTTTGACGATTTGGGCACCTTAATGCGGCCTACGATATCACCATTTTGAGTGATTTATGTCAACTTCATCACTTCAGTAACGTCAAGGACGTAGTGTTTGTAGTACGCACTCGTACTTTCTTGACGTACAAGCAAAGCGCCACCAGTTGGATAAGTGGCTTCAGCACTTCATTCGTCCTACCTCTAATTCTATGGTATGCAATATGCCATGTGCATATCTTAATGTGAAGGGTTGCCCTGTAAAATATATATGCTGACGAACGTTACACTATACATGTAAACCGGAGTAGCATATCTTTCTACAGCATACAAGTAAAGTATTATAAAGCACAGCATTGCCTTTAGACCTAACTTATGGACTACAAGGGTACACTCCCCTACCCCAAAAGTCGAAGTATCCCCAACCCCACCATCATCTCTGAGTCTTCTGCGTGTCTCTGTACATATGCATGTCCTTCAGTATATCCTTTTAAGGTGTATGTCCATATGTAGCGTCACATTGCAAGTATAACATAAATGGTTTTTGTTTATCATTAATGTTTAGTCATAAATCAGACAGTAATATAACCCATATGTCATAGATTAGAAACCATCCTATATTTATTTCACAACAAACCGTGCCCACAGGTCTATAGAGAGCCATTCTGAATACCAGACCTGATTTCCATTATTTCGTGATGTCCCACGATCAATTTATGTCAGGAGTTCAATTAAGTGTCAGTTTTCTTCCATTTTCAGATGTCTACCACAAACCTTTTTGTAATCTCTGCTATCCTTTGGTGCTCATTAAGTGGTAAGATTCAGTACCGAATTTATCTTGGAGAGTGGGGGTGGGACTGCGATGGTTTATAGATGTAAGGGAGAGGGAAGGGTTACATGTAGATACAAGAAGTGAAATGAAAGACGTGTACTTCGGTATTAGGATTTGCTATGTCTGGATCAGTACTTACTCAATCACATCACATGCATACGCCCAATATTGGAAGGGAAGATTGGACAGGTATTGGGGGCGGTGACTTTCGCATATGTGGTGAAAGGTTCTTGAATACTGGTGGAAATGCAATATGAAGGATGCTATTCTGGTTGGGCAGTGTGGTTGGGTTAGGGTGTCAATTGAATGGTATTTTTAAACAGTAGTCGAATGAAAGTCAAAACTAATTACTATTTCATATGGTGGTTCTATGTTACTTTGACATGTACCAATTTATACATTTTGAACTCAGTCTGAGGGGGGAAATGGATATATATATATATATATATATATATATATATATATATATATATATATATATATATATATATAATACAACTTTAATTTGATATGAAACAAGGTAAACGTCTTTTTCTTCAATTACAGGCACGGTTGTTTCATCAGATGAGTGCCAGTCTCCGCAATATCTGCAATTAGGAAAGAAAGGTACGATATCCTGCAACTATCCTGGTGATTTATATGGAGCAGTTTGGTTTAATTCAACCAATGTGACTAGCAACGATCGACCATTTATATCCCTCACAGAAGGTAGAATATCTGGGCCCGGATATAAGTCCGGAGAATACCTAGTTCACCCCAATGGATCTCTTATAATCACCAAAGTTTCCACCAAACATAATCATGTTTTCAGAGAAACGACATTGGCCACTATAGACGAAGATCCTATCTTTGAAGATGTTCGTGTAGTTGTCTATGGTAAGTCGATTTCTTTGATAACGACATTCATAGTTCATTTGCATCAGTTTATTGTGGTGGTTGTATTTACAAATATCACAAAGTAGAAGACAATACATTATCTTTAGGCTTTCATATAGAGGAAATCTTGCAAATACAGATATATTCAGTTTATCCTTCATATAACATTTTACAATAATAAAAGGAACGTCTTAATTCCTCATACTTTATATGAGCCTTTCTCGGAGTCTAGCTTTCTACTTTTTAACATAAACCTTATACTTTGCTTATAAAGCCATTAACAGGTGGTCGCTCTTCAGTGATTTTCTTACAAAGAAAAAAATGTTCCCTGTTGAAAATAAGAAAATAAGACAATCACATAATAACTAATTTCTTGTTAAATGTTGAAACAAATCTGACAAAAATAGTAGTCGTGACACCTTACAAGAAATTAGAAGTGAATTCTCAATCCGTCAAAGCATGATTTCATGTCTCCTCAAATCCTCCACAGTAAAAATAAAGAAGCAGTATCCTTTTACTGGACGATAAAACATTGCTACTAACGTGTCGAAAATTCAATTAACTTAAACAGTTGATTGCAGTAACATGGCGATTAACTACGAGTAAGCAGTAATTTATAAATATTTCTTGAGCAGGAAGAAGCATAATTCAATAGTTCAATATTTTCCCATTTTAGAGAACTGTTTAAGTTTTTAGTAATGAATGCATCTAAAATGAGCTTGAATTTCCAGAGACCCTAACCAATACTCCAAAATTTTACTGAACATTTCTCTTGCTCCTGCAAATCATTCAATGTCAAGTCATTCTCTAATAAGAGAACAAACGAGACAATGACTGATTTTATGCCTACTGTAGGAGATAAATTCTTCTCTAAAAATCGTTCGTGCTTGTTGAGAAGAAAAGCATGATGTAAACTATATGTCTTTAGTTTGGCCAATCATTCCTCGATGATCTTCACATTCTCCTTTCATATTTCATTATCCTGTTCTATACATGTTAATCAGCGTCCATAGACTAGTGGTTAGGGTGTCCGCATAAAAAACGGGAGGCCCGGCTTCGAATTCCGGTGGAGGCTGGAAGTTTTTCACTGACTGTTCTGGATTTTAAAACTCATTACGATTTCAATTAAATATATAAATAGTTTCAAGATGTTTGCGTAATATCATGATGCAAATCTTAGTCAATAATAATAAAAGCGATGATAATAATATGTTAATGAAAATGACGCGTAACACTAATTAATGCAAAGGTTATATTAAAATGTGTGAACAAAGGGTGATAATCATCCAGGTTGGAATTAGCTAAATTTACGAGAATATTTCTATGTTTAAACTAAATTGGGGGGCGATGAAGCCAGGAATTAGTTTGGATAAGGATTATGTTCCTAGTGGAGGCGATTATAGGCGTTTTGAGAGCAAGAAAAGTGATAGCCATAGTTCTAACTTTAGGAGGCATGCTAAGGTACATAGTTTCAGGGATAAGCTGAAGATTGTCTTTACCAATGCTAGAAGTATTCATAAAAAATTTGCTGAATTTACTGTGCTTCTCGAGGATCTGAAACCGGATGTGTTTGGTATCACCGAGTCTTGGTTAAGGGAGGACATTGATAGTGCTGAGGTTTCTCACCCGGGGTATGTTGTGTATCGTCAGGACAGAAGGGATACTCATAACGGGGTTGGTGGGGGAGTTTTACTGTATGTTAGGGATGACATTGTAAGTGTTGAGAAATCTCAGTTGCAAGGGTCTTTTGTTAATTCTGTCTGGTGCGAGTTGTCCACAAACAACTCCAAGAGGTCCAGGGACGTTATCACTGTGAGTGTTGTTTACCGCTCTCCTAACAGCAGCGATGATAATGATGTCGTGCTGTTTGATTCAATTAGAAAGGCTGCTAAAGGTGATGTTGTTATAATGGGCGACTTTAATTTTCCTGACATTAATTGGATAGATGGTTCTAGTAGTAGGAAAGGTAGTAATTTTCTAGATGTTGTGCAAGATTGCTTTTTACATCAACATGTTACTTTCCCTACTAGGGGGGATAACATCCTGGATCTTGTTTTGAGTTCTAATCCAAGCAGTGTTGTTGATTTGACCGGTCTAGGAAAACTAGGAACTAGTGATCATGATATACTAGCTTTTGATGTTGTTTGCAAGGTCGTAAGTTCTGTTAGCAAGTAAAAAGTCCCTGATTTTTCGAGATCAGATACAGAGGCAATTGAAACTTTGCTAAAGAGTACAGATTGGATTAATTTGTTTAGTGTTATGAGTGCTTCTCAGTCTTGGATTTGTTTTGCTGATAATTTAAAGCCATTATGGAAAATCATGTTCCGTGGAAGAATCGTAAAAGCAGTAAGCCTCACTGGATGAATAAGAAAGTTAGATGTGCAATTAGGCAAAAACGTAGAATGTGGAAGTTGTTTAGGAGGACTAAATCTGAATCTCTTTTGGCCAAGTTTAAAATTCATCGTCTGAAGGTAGAATGCTTAGTCTCTGATGCAAAATTGAATTTCGAAAAAAACATTGCCCTAAAAATTAAGGATAACCCAAAGGCCTTCTTTTCTTTTGTCAGGTCAAAGCAGAAAGTTAAAGATGCAATTGTTTCACTTAGGGCACCACAGTCTGATAAGATAGACATCGACGGAGATATTTTGTGTACAGCTAAGAAGTTTGCTGATGACATCAAATTGTATTCTGAGGTCCCTTCCAAAAGCGATTCTGAGAAATTTCAAGCGGATTTGGATAAGATTTTTTCCTGGTCTCAGGGGTGGCAAATGCTTTTTAATATTGATAAATTTAAGGTAATGCACATTGGTAGTAGTAACCAAAAGTTTACATACAATCTAAATGGTGTGGAGTTACAGGAGGTCTCTGTTGAAAGAAACCTAGGTATCTACATTGACTCGTCTCTGCAACCTTCCAAACATTGTCTTGAAGCTGCTAAAAGAGGTAATAGGGTTTTAGGTATGATCAAGAGGAACTTCAGTTTTCTGAAAGAGGACATCGTAGTTAGGCTTTATAAGCAGTTGGTTAGGCCTCATCTGGAGTATGCTGTGCAGGCTTGGAACCCTTATTTTGCTAAGGATAAGGAAGTACTCGAAAAGGTCCAGAGGAGAGCTACTAGGATGATTAGTTCCTTAAAGAGGGTTCCTTATTATAGGCGGTTACAACTGTTGAATTTCACCACACTGGAGCTTAGGAGGTTACGTGGGGACTTGATCCAGGTTTTCAAGATTGTGTATGGTTTCGACAATTTATCCTTTACCGACTTTTTCATGTTTGCAAACAGTAGTTGTACTAGAGGTCATTGTCTTAAACTTCAAAAGTCGCATAGTAGGATTAATATTCGGCATAACTTTTTTTCTAATAGGGTTGTGAATGAGTGGAATAGTTTGCCTGAGAAAGTTGTACTTGCAAGTATTGTCAATGGGTTTAAGAATGCTTTGGACAAGCACTTTAAGCATTGTAATCGGGACTGAGTGTTTGTGTCTTCAGTTTTTTCCCTCTCTTTATAGGGTCCTTGATGGGGACTTAAGTGTCCCTCATGATCCTTTTTTCTACTAAACTAAACTATACATTGTTTCTCTTTTAACGTGAAGGTTTACAAGCTGACAAACGGTGGTGTGTACATTGATTCATGAATCCATTCATCCATACATTTAATCATCTACTCACTCAGTCATATTCATTATTTATAGATGTTGTTTAATGTTATCATACAAACGCTGGAACAGTGCGAACAAGTGAGAAACTGTCGGTGTACAATCATACACATGATAAAATAGTCTCACGTGATTAGTAGCCTACTAATAGAGTTACAATGGTTCAACAGTGCAAAAAGTTACATTATTGAAATAGCATGTGAGCATATACCTAACGGTCGAACCACACTGCAGCACATTAATACCCTAAAATGAAGCTATGAATATGTTTGAATATCATGCGGTGTTTACGTGACGACTGGATATAATTTGGTAATTACAGTTGCTAATATATTATCTTCAGTAAATAGTCAAAATAGAATATATTTGTAAGGGACAAGTTACATCTTCAATTTCTTATTGAAATATAAATTATTCGCAAAGTATGGTCTCCAATATTAACAATAAATTAACAGCTTAGTGTGAACTGCATTTAGTAGGAAAGATCTTTATTAAAGAAGATTGACTTCCCTGCGACCATTAGTTGTTGGGGAACCCAACTAAATTTATGAAAAATATCCATATATATATATATATATATATATATATATATATATATATATATATATATATATAGGCCTAATATTTTCTTGCTGGACAATATTACTTAATATGTCTTTATTTCCACAATTTTCAGACAAACCACAAGAACCGTACCCAACCATTGATGCTACTGGATGTGACCAGAAATCATTATGTTTTTTTAAAATTAAACGCTGCATCCAGTTTAAGTTGTAATGTTTTACGAGTAGGTGAAGTATTAGATGATTTGTCATGGAAGTTAAGAACTAACACTAAGGATGGACAGATCTCTTCTCAGTCGAAATCTGTAACAACCAGTGTCAATGAATTACAATCTTACCATACTGTTGTAGATATTTCGTTAGAAACCTCTCTCTCATTACGTGTATTCGTCTGTGCAGCGAGAAGCGATGTGTCTGAGGTAGGTAACAGTGAATCTACGATACTGGTTGAAAGCGGGACACTGGAAGCATCTAGCGAACCTCTGATTGTAACTCCTAATGAAAGAGTGGTTATGAACTGCGGGGAAGATGTGTCATTCTTTGTATGGAAAAAAGTGGGTCAAACGGAAGAAATTATTGCATTTGGAACTAAAAGTATGAGTGAAGTTTTATTCCCCGATGGATTCACATTGCAAAATAGCTCTCTTGTCATTAACACGTCTGGAAATCCTACCTTGGGCACGTACAAGTGTGTTTATAGCACTGACGGTGTTACAACGAAATTTACTGATATAATTTTTCAGGGTAAGAACTTAATTAAATGCAAGAACTTCCCAATAAATATTTTTTGTGCAAGTTAAATTATATGTGGTGTGACAGTTAGTAAACCTAAAATGATCGAATGCTTTTGTTGTTTTGATTTGGAATTGAAGAGGGTAGCGTTGTTAAAAAAAAGTGGCACATTAAAAAAAAAATATCGGTAAGGTAATTTGACTTTGTATTCAGTGAACAGTCCTTAATACCGATTTGATATCACGTTGTTTATTATTCACATGCATTTTTGTGGGCTAATATGAACCTAATTATCATAGCTGTGTTGATTTGTTATCTAGAGATGATGTCAACTTGTATCTGGAATTGTTGATGTTCATGTTTTGACCATTTCTCTTCGCATTTTAGAGGAGGAACGACGAACTGGTTGGATTGTTGTTGTTGTTGTGTTATTCGTGTTGATGAGTTGCATCGTCGTACTTCTGATCGTGTTCCGCCGCCGCCGACTGAAAGGTAATTCATTGATTAATCACAAATATCAATCTTACTCTGAAGTATTTAATAAACTTATGTTTAATTGATTCGGTTCAGGGTTATATTAGATAACTTTAGATGATGAAATCATGTCCCGCTAATATGAATCTCATCTTAATGGATTTATACTTGAAATACTTTGAATCCATTGCAATCTGTGACACCTGGATATCTGGTTCACCCCTCTTTTTTGCCCCACCAATGGCTGTTCCGTGTCCACATTATTGATTTAACATTGTGTTAACTCCAACTTGTAGCATGAGGGGTGGATGGGGTCTTCCATTGCAATAAAAGTGAATCTCTTACATATTACATCCCCCGCACACTTTTGGATTAAGCCTCTCCGACATGCTCTTTATGACCTCTCAAACTTTCCCGGTATAGAATTCTTGAAATGCTCTCCTGTGATTCCTCTTCTACTATGTGCGTGGAATGCGAGCTACAAACCTGGTTAGCACCTACTTTCTAGTGCACGCCGTTTTTCAAGTGTATTTGGAACGCAGTACTTTATTTCATTGTTTCACTACAACTAAGAGCATTTTGCGGTGTAGCCTCGGTGACAGTAACCACAATCAGACTAAAACCACATACATGTAATGATGTAAGCCAAACGGACTATGTTTAGAGATCTTGGTGAAAGCAAACTGTTACAAGAACAAGAGATTTCAAAATAGTAACATCTGTTCAATTGTTCTGATCAAAATGTGAATACCCTAAGCTATTTATGCTGATTAAAAGTGTCCGTCACTCTCCACACTTCATAACAATATATTGCAATTACCAGGGCATTATTTTTGTTACAATCGGGTGATTTCACTGTCGCAAGTATAGTCTAGGGAGAAATAAGGATAGGCCAATAAACTTTAATAAGATTTAAATAATTGGATGAATACAGCTTGATAATAGTATGTATTTAGATTTATCCTATCATGGATAAGCTATTGACCAGACGAAATATTAGCATAAACTTCTTCTTTGAAACACACCTTCCAAAGTCAGACTTTAGCCAACGATGTACGTTATTAAGATGAAATAGATGAAACAGATTGAACAGATTAATCATATTAAACAGAATAAACAACAGACTGACAAATGAAATAGATGAAACGGATGAAATAGATTAAACTAATTAAATGTATTAAAAGGATTAAAGGGATTAAAATGATTGAACAGATTAAACATTACACAGATCAAATAGAATAAACAGAATAAACAGATTAATAAGATTAAATAGATTGAATAGAAACAAGTGGTATTTGAATGTTAACAAACATGATCATCCTGACATAAAATAGGCAATTACAGATCGTTTACTTCTACCAATCAGTCAAACTCACGCTCTTCCTATGATCGGTCACTTTGTATATTCATCATGCATCATTCCTTCACATAAAGAGTGGTGCAGGTCATTTCTTTAGTTCAGAGTTCAAGTTGTCCATGCAGTTCTCATGAAAACGTGTGACTCATATCCCACAGATCTTAGGCGTCAAGTTATGTATATAACTATATATTATCTTACCTAACGTATTGAGACTGCCTAATACGCCGTTTGAAGCTTGTGTCTGTAATTAT
Source organism: Apostichopus japonicus (assembly GCF_037975245.1). NCBI lineage: Eukaryota > Metazoa > Echinodermata > Holothuroidea > Aspidochirotida > Stichopodidae > Apostichopus > Apostichopus japonicus. Next base: position 6,108,987 of record NC_092576.1, on the reverse strand, counting down.
ATTAATACTTTTATTTTCGCTGTTAGAACTAATACCAGTTTATATCGTATTTGTTAATTCCACAGATCGACAGAGAACAATAACAGCAAAACAGCAGTGGCAGCAACTACTCAAAGCTACGAAAAGGGTGACAGAAGAAGATTTAAGAGGTATCTTAGTTATCTATATTTATATATATTATATTTAATTACTTCATGGATTATTTGCAACTTTCAATCACTGATGTGTATTTAATTTTGACGGAAGAAACTATTCGTTCTCAGTTTGGATTAGTAAGTTTCCTGTACTGCACTTACATATACATTTAAGTTAAAGTGACCCAAAATGAAATAGAATACAACTGTAAGGATGCTACTCATTAATCGATTTGTTTGTTTGTTTGTTTTTTCATTTTAAAGCCTTGTGTAAGAAAGTTATAATTTCGAAAGACCAAACTCGAGCTACACACGATGGGATAGTGAAGAGGTTGAAGGAAGCATCTGAAAGACAGGTGAAAAACTTTTTAAAAGAATTTCTAATATTACTTTACTTTCGATTCAGTGTGTAGAAGAAATACAGAAATAATGTACCTTAGCTTGATGCTCTTTTGTCAAACAATAACAGTTAGTGGAAGAATCTGATTATATGAGGCATTGAGAATAAAGGTGACCGATCCATAGATAGTTACCTCGTTAATTCATTATATTTTGTTTTAACTTTCAAAATAAAACATTAGCCACAATATCCACTAGGTTCATATATACATTTAACGAGAGCTTGTCCGATATGTTAACCGTTCAGTCATGTCTTAATTCATGATGTTTTGATACATTGAACAATATTTCAAACAGTGACTTCGCGTATTGTTGACTTTCAGTGAGTTAAAACTCATTTACTTTTCTAAATACTTATTTTTGTAGAAGCAAATGATATGTGAAACAAAATTGCCCGCATCTAGTGTCGACTTCATTTTAGACATTTTCAAACTCTACAGAAGAAAACTGCAAAGTGGATTAACAATTTGTAATATAGATACGATTTAACTGATTGATAATTAGGTCAAATAATGGACTTCGTAATCACGCACGTGATGTTGAATAACTATCATGAAATATGTAAATTTGTTGCGTATTTGTGAAGAATAATTTGTAACCTTTAAATGCTTCAAGTTACGGCGATTAAAATATTAATATTACATAAATATTTTTAAAATTACTGTATTAAATGAAAGATATCGTTGATGAACCAGTTTTCTTTGGCTGCTGTTCATATCCATTGTCAATTAGCAGTTTGCTTTCCGATCCACATCATGTTATGGACTAACCTATCTTAAACCTACAGGCATGTATTGTAGCTTACTGTATTCCTGTTAGCCAATCTTTAAAAAGTTTGTGATCTATCCTAGTTAGTCGATGATCTGAATAATGTTGATAATGTTTTGAGTTTCCTCATTCATGTTTGCTCAAACTTATTATGTAGTTAATTTCTTGAATAGGTTGAAATTTCAAAGATTGTACTGCAAGACAGCTTGACGTCAGTCGAAGATAACCGTGTAGCTATTAATCTAAGCTCTGGAGCAGTTTTACCTCCGCTTAACACTTTGAAAAGATTGAGCATTAAAAACGAAAAATGGCAAGAATGGGACTTAACCAAATTGATAAGTATCCTACAATATGCGTGTCACAGAAGTCCACCGACCGCGATCAGGTAAGCGTTGTTACTTTGAACAGTCGACTATTATTCATGTTGTCTGAGAAAGATTGACATTCAATTAACCTCTTTGTTGGAATAATTACTGTTAGAGTATAACTATATATATGTGAAGACGTTTTAGCAATATGTCGAACCATCTCGTGCTTACTTACACATAATAACACGTACAGCATATACCTCTTTTATCTAATTCATTGATTTATCTACCAAAGAAATTCGGTGGTTTGCTCCTTCGTTTGCGCAGGCATCAGATGTGAATGGAAAAAAAAGATAAACAAACTTGCACCCGCATTTGGGGACTTCATAATAACGGTAATTAACACCCTTTAGTGTATATGATGACAACAAACTGACGAATTACTACAATTTCTTCTCATAGGATTGAAAGGATTCTGCTGCCGTTTGAATTTGAGAACAAGTTGAGCACGTTCACTGAAAACTTAAATTGGTTCACCGACTAACATAACGTTAGTCCATCTGGTGCCTCTCCCGACTAACATAGCCTTAGTCAGTTGCTATACCGACTAATTTATTCCTTAGTCAGTTGGATTTCTTAGTCCGTCAGCTTAGTCCGTCAGCTTAGTCGATCAACAATTTCTTAGTCGGTAAATGTATATTAGTCAGTTACATTAGTTGGTGACATTAGTCGGTCTTTACCGACTAATTTATATGAGCCACCGACTAGTTTATAGCAGGTTTTACATTAGTCAGGATGGTGCCTCTCCCGACTAACCTTTCTTAGTCGGTATCGAATGACTAGTTGCACTGACTAGAATCACTGAAAGAATTAAACCCGACTAGTTTCACTGACTAGCATCACTGAAAGAAAAGAGAGCAGAAGAAACACAAATAATGTGTACGTTGGCAGTTTTTATTTCTGATAAAACTTCTGATGTCTACAAAAGGCTGACTTTCCACAGATAGAGAAGAAATCACTGTAAATAAAATCTGAAAATCTGATTTTTTTTCCAACAAAGTTAAGACAAGTTAATGGATCAAACATGAATCGCAAAAGTATAGCACTGCACAATAATGCAAAGTTGAATCTTGGGCAAGGGTTCCTCATGACTTTCGTTTTAAAGTGGTACCCCAAATCGACACCAGTTAAGTCTTCACGAACAACGAGTGTTTCTCTTAACTACAAATGGCCTCCCACTTGTCTTCAGGAAGCCAAAATCTGCACCATTATTGACCTGTGAACAGAAAATATGATATACGTGTAAGAACAGATACAGATATAGCACATGATAACTCACATTATCATAAACATACATTTACATTAAAATTTTATAACATATTGGGAGGTATACATTTAAATCTAGGTCCCTCAAATTATAAGCCAGGAATAGCAGCTTTACCAAATTATTATTAGCTTTGCACAGCATAACACCAAGTTATTTCTCAAAGCTTAATAATTATGTTAATCATGTTAATAATGATCCCAATAGACCGGGATCCCAGAGGGTTTGGTTAGCTGGGAAGGTAACCAATTGCCTTGTACATCACAATGTTCACAGTGCATTCCTGTATATGAAACCAGAGTCATTTACATTGGTGGGGTAACCCTGCCAGTAGACCCCCAAAATGCCCATCCCCCATTGACCTAGATTAGCTCATGAGGTAACCAGTTGAAAACTACTGTAAAATGATTGGCAGGACTCTATATATATGTAAGGGATGGGCATTTCCAGTAATTTATATTAGTGGGGTACCCCTGCCAGTAGACCCCCAAAAAGCCCCCCCCCCCCTCATTGATCTAGGTCAGCTCATGATTTAACCAGTTGAAAACTACTGGAAAATTATTGACAGGATTCTATATGTAAGGGATGGGCGGATTCTGGCAGTGGTGGCCCACCAATATAAAATACTGGAAATGCCCATCCTTACATATGAAGTGATACCTATCATTTTCCTGTAGGTTTCAACTGGTCAAATCATGAGCTCACCTAGGTCAATGAGGGGATGGGCATATTGGGGGTCTACTGGCAGGGGTACCCCACCAATAAAAATTACTGGCAATGCCCATCCCTTGTATCTGAAGCCCTAACCAACATTTTCCAGTAGGTTTCAAGTGGTTACCTCATGAGCTGACCTAGGTCAGCCGTGAGGGGTCAATTATGGGTCACTGGCAGGGGTACCCCACCACCAATAATTACTGGCGATGGCCATTTGTTGCTCTTGGGGCCATACCTGACACATTGTTCTTACTTTGATGTGGTTACCATGAAAGCTGCTCTAGGTTAGCTATTAGGTGACTTTAAAATTGCTCTCCCAGCCACATCCACCACAGTCGGTTTGCCAGTCGTCAGGTTTCATATACAGGAATGCATTGTGAACATTGTGATGTACCAGGCAATTGGTTACCTTCCCAGCTAACCAAACCCTCTGGACTCCCGCTCTACAGATCAGTGAAAATTTGACCAAACTTATGAAGCTTGCACGTAAATGATATACTAGACTGTTTTTTTTTTAAAACAGGTTATGAAAAGTATCTTAAATATCATTAAACAGTTGGGTACAATTGTTAAACTCACTCTTCCATCTTTTTTTCTTTATGGTACTTGTTCCTTTGCTTTTTGGACTCTTGGATAAACTCTTTTGTTCTGCGAAGGGTACCAATATATCATCTTAAAACATGTCTTTAAGCCATATATAACACAGTTCTCCTCTTCTGTTGTTGCCTCCACACTGGTGTCGTACATCACAGGAAAGCTCACCCTTGACTTAGATATTTGGCTTTTCAATTCCTGCTGGAAAAAAGAAACAGCAAAGTATTCATCATTTGAAAAAAAAAAAAAAAAAGTTGTCACCACAAAGTTATGTGAGATTTGCTTCCACTATAGTCTCAAAAAACAATCCCAAAGTTTGAAGCAGACTGTATAAAGCTGAAAATTTGAACGAGAGTGTCATCACCATTGCAACCAGAATCAAATGCCCAGAATACAGAGATAATAAAACATGGGCTAAATCTTTGTTTGTTTTTATGATCTTTAAAAATATAAAATTTTAGAAACAGAAATGCACTGAGCCAACTTATTTATAGGCCTAATCGTTTTTAGTTGTTATTTTGCTTGCTCACATAACAAGCCTGTTTAGACCTAGGCTAGAGGAGAATCAGTACTTTGTTACACTAAGTTTGTATTCGGTCGTTTTGATTTAGTCTTACTAGTAGTACTAAAGTATATAATGGACCGGCGAAGACTATAGAGAATACCCAGAGTTTTAGCAATTGCGTTAAACTGTATCATCTGATCTATTATTTACGCCAATGAGTTTCATTTAATCTAGGATCCAAAAGAGAAAACTAATTAATCTTAACCTTTAAACTTTGCTACTAAACAGATATGCTTGAATTACAAATAAATGTCAAAAAACATCATAATCTAAGAATCGATGCATATACATATATACATAAACAGAATAATTTGAATTCGCGCAAGTGAACCCTGCACTACATTGGACAGAAAAAAACGTGCAATTAGACCAAACTAAACATACTAAATTTTCCGTTACTTGTACATAAAATATCAATACAAATACAACAACTTACTCTTTTGGCAGTATACTAAAAGCACATGTTATAATAACTTCAGACTATCAAGCTTTTCTGAGAAAAAAACGGTTAATACTTCTTACAGTAAGCAAGTCGACCGTGAAGGAATGTCGCAATTGTTTCCTGGGCGTGACCGGAAATTAAATACTAAAAAATGATAAATGAAAAGGTTAAATAGAACTGAAGCGTGCATCCTGACTGCTCGCCACATATAATACCGTTGACTAGCCAACATAATTTGTTCAGCCTACTGTGACTGTACGTTTGAAGGTCTAGCCTTGCTTATTCAATATCACAAAGCCTACCCATTTAGATTCACATGGGAAATTACAGGAAATCTTTAGCAAATGAGTGTAGACTTCAAATAAACTATTGAGCCTTATAGTTCCAGCATTTGTTTGGGAATAAATTAGAAGATTATGTGCCACTGTTCAATCTAGCCCAATACACACATAACACATTGTTAATTGGTGTTTAGAATGCACACTTTAGTGTTGAGAATGCACTGCAGTACCCAGTAGAAGCCTATAGGCTACTCACTGTCATTGCACTTGTGTATTGCGAAACGCCAACGTGACAACGGTAGCGTTACACTAACCATAATACAGTACTAGTGCCAGTGGCCTAACAATTAACTTTAAGTTTACCTTCAAGTTAAAGGAATAACAGGTAGGCCGATGATGCAGTTCATACCTCCATTCTTCTAAATACCTTCTTGGGTGATTTACGGTTGAAAGTTGCTTACAGTGATCGTATGAAACTATGCCAAGCCCAGCAAGCTGCCGTTGCCTCTCGGTTTCCAAATTGAAGTGAATCTAATTGGGTTAAAATACATTAGTCCGTCGACAACGACCAAGCTACGATTATGGCTTAAATCGGGTGTCCGTATCGTTCTTAGTCCATGGGTTAAAATACCTTAGTCCGTCGCCACCGACTAAGCTGCGATTATATTTTCCTTAGTCAGTGTAAACTAACTAAGAAGCAGCGATGAAACGAAGATTTTTGCTAGTGCGTGTGCATTGACTAACGTTACAGACTAATTTAACGTTAGTCCGTGGCAATATTGATTAGTTTATTTTTTCAGTGTTGCAGCAGAAGCCATTTGGTAATAATGCAGTTAAATAAATGAATTTTTACAAATAAATTAATCTTTACAAGTAACTCTTTATGACTTGTAATGAAGTAATGCAAATGACTGCTTCTACTCGATTACGAACAGTGACTTATGCGATTATGATTAACCGTTGTACAACTGGTTCGAAATAATAGTGAAACACGACACAAAATGGAAATTTGTTCATGATTGTATCTAAACACTAAAGCTACTAATTTAACGACTGGACTCGTCATGCCTAATGTCAGTAACAGAGCGAATTTCTTACTGAAGCCAAATAGATTAATGCGATGGTAATTGCGCGTGAAGATGGATATCAGATCATTAACAAAATTTAAAAAACTGCGTTCTCCAAGATATATTCATTTTCCGTTGGCCTCTTGTCTTCCTATTAGCATTAGGCAGTACACCGAGAGTTGACTACATGCACAGTCCCATGTGAAAGAGTGTTTTTTAGCAAATATGAGTTGTGAACAAGACGCCATTATAGTAATTGAGAGGGTACTAAAGGAATGTCAAGAAGACTATTACTTGTGCTACAAATACAGGTGGCACAGTTCATCTGTTTCATTGAGAATTACTACGTTTATCAATTATCGTGCAAAAATTAAATAAATGTTATATGTCCGGATGTAGCTGACAAAACGGGCTTGGGCTAATTGTTTTACACGTTCAAGTTTCCATAGATACCAGACTAAGGAAATCTCTTTTTACGGTCTCTTTCAGTCAAGTGGGTAACTGGTGATGCATCTGCAGGAGTACTGTATTTGAATTACTTTACTGAACAGTGGGAGGTATGTCCTGGTAACATATGTTATATGAAGATATCATTTACATAGACCTATTTCTAAATAAACCTTTCACATAGTAGAAGAACTCACATAGTCAAATTCATATTGGTTTCGTCTTAATAACACTCATCAAGTTGTTGCTAAGGTCTTCTTACATATATATCAAGGAATGTAATGTGTACTAATCATTTTGTTATTTGTTTATTCACACAGAGTTCTGCACATGAAGCTCTAAAAGATTATATATATAAAGGGCTTGTAAGTATACATAACTTAGTAAAATATATTTCAATCCAGTGCAGTAAAGAATGTGAACAGTTGAGGTCAACAACACTTGATTCCGTTCAACGAATCTCATATTTTTCAGGAGTGGCGCAATTACGTTTTACTTTTTGGGAGGGGGAGGAGGAGGTGGTTGCGCCACGGCTTTTCAGAAAAGAATATGAGACAGAACAGAAATGACCTGGATGTACCAGGATAATGTTAAGAAGCAGAATTAATTGCCTATTCTTTCGTATTTATAAATGAAACGGCTTAAAATGTGTGAAGATTTTATTTAACAGTATATCAATATCTTATAATTTAGCAAAGTCTACCAAAGTAATCATGAGTGTAATGTTAGGTTTACCTTGTGCCAAGAAGATCAGTGTATTCCAATGAATATTCATCTATATAGACAGGTCATGTTGCTTTGTAGATGAGGGGATATATCAGGAGTCGAAGGAACGAATAAAGGATTCATCGTTTGTGCAAATGTTACATTTCGTTTACATTTCCACTTCCGGTCGCTGTATGTACTTTATAGTAGCTGGTATGCTTGCCTACAAATTATGCTAACTGTAGACTAAGTTAGAATTGAACAGGGGAATGGATATTTAAGAAACAGGACAATGTTTGCAATTTTAAAAACAAAGAGCGATTAATTCCCATTATATTAACTGTATAACCATTGTACAATTAAGCAGTAATTGGTGTATCATATCATGTTAAATTTGTATATTTAACTTAGTGACAATATTAAACTGTCGGCTGTTTCACATCTTGTTTTTCAGTGTTCGAAGTGTGAGGGTTTTTTTTTTGTTTTGCCATGCTGTAATAACTCTCCACATTACCATGATTTCCTACCTTATAGACATCTACTCTACTATCAAAGCTAAATGGTGGTTAGAGGTTTATTATGAATGATTTATTACCTCTTGCAGAATTAATTATTAGTAGTACGCCACTTACAAACCCAAAGTATAGAGAGCCCTTATAAACACATAACGTTTAAGTTATGTATTACACTTTTATGTGATTGTCGTTGGCAAACAGATACTCTGAAATTAGCTTCTTCACAAGAAACAAACTGTAATAAAGTAAATAAATACACAGATTAAGGTCACTTCCAATTTAGTAGAAAATATTTCATTTCACGTTTTCTTTCCGTGTTAGTTTTGCATGTTTTGTTTATGTGCGTGATAATACTGAACTTAATGTCCTACGCTTGTATTACAGAAAGAGAAGGCAAATGAAGAAGTGGTAAGTAAAATGGTAAATTTAGTATCCCATTATAAGTAGAAATTATGCCCGTACTTTTCATCAGATTAAATTATCAAATTATTCTACGAGCAGGAAAGGATTATATAGATATTGTGGTAAATTTGGTAAAATATTAAAGAAAACATTGTACTTACGAGTGAAATGTCAGGTTTTGTATGTGTATGACCATAATATTTGGGTAGGGCAAAATATGAGGTTTTAGTGTATTAATAAATACACGCTTTACGCTCTCTCGCTTTATCTTTCCCTAAAATCTCATTAGGTTAGGACAACTATTTACCACGATGACCCCAAAGACGGCAGGGCCTGGTGGGGTGGTCTGGTCGTAGACTTAATTCTCCACCCCACTTTTTGGCTTGTACTGAAACCTGTATTTGACAAAACAAAACAAAGAGCGAAAATAATCTGCATAAATTAAAAACAAATGAAGTCTTGAGATTAAATGACGTCAGTTTGAGGGGATGGTTGAAAGTTTGAGGTATATTAGTCGAAATTTGCAAGGAACAAGTCCAAATTTAGAGAATATAGGAATATAGAATAAGGAAAATAAAAAAGCCGAAATTTTTTTATGAACACTTTCGAAATATTTTCTTATTCTATGGAAATAATTAAAGAGGGTACAAAGGTCGGAACGATCGACATTTTGAGATAAGCAACATAAATGTAGGTATTACAACTTCGAGAAGAAAGTGGAATTGATATAAACAAAAGCGAGGTTCAGTTGGTGAAGCAGTCAAAATTTCGAGATACCATGTTGAAGTTTACCTAACGAAGCATAAAAAAGTAAAATTCGTCTAGCAAAGTTACCCAAAGTGACCACCGGTTATTATTCTCCCCTCCCATCCCACTCCCCATCCTCCCTACGTACCTCACTGCCCGTTGCTGTTGAGTTTGCCTTAGACGTCACAGAGGACAAAGTTCGATCAATCTTATAGTCAACGTCCCCCATTTTAAGATGGTATCCACCGTTCTTGGACTGCCGTGTAAGAGGAAGTAAATATGTGATGCCTTAACTGGTTATTGGCTATGTGTCACATGATTCCATGAACATCACCTGTACTTATTGCAACAAATTAATTTGTTACCGCAAGGGACTCTAAACATGGAAATTAATAAAATATAAACGTACAGGGGAAGGGAGGAGGAGCCGACTGGGGGACCAAGAGTAAACATGATTTGGGATGCCGTCATTGCCCTCCCCAACCCTCATGTCCTCCCCGCACCTTGGTTCCGCTACTACGGTGTCATGATTTTACTGTGTTCTCAACAAGATAGTGTGGTTGCCATAGTGAATTTCTTGTGATAACATGGTAGCACATAGTTTATGAAGTCATGTAATCGCAACAATGTTAAAATGAAAGATCTTTAAGCTAAATGATTTTGGAATTCACTGTATAGGTGATATCTGAATGCAAAGTGAATGATGTAAACAACTGAATAATAAAATAACTGGAATCAGATCACTATTCACAGTTTCAATTTTGTTAACCTTGTGTTTGCTACATAAAACATGCTAAGTTTTCTTCTTGCTGATCAGATTTCATATGTTAATATTGTATGTGATAATAATCTTACCCATTTGTTGCTTTCAGACCGACCAAACGGAAGGGTAAGTCTTAATACTGCGATTCCTTATCTGAACTGATAAACCGTGTTCTAGATTCGTAGGTAACGAAATAAAATATTATGTGTTGCAAAACTACTGCAGTACTAATGTCATCATTTGTGTATAATCAAAAGCTACTGTACTAATGCCGTCATATGTGTACTAATGTCGTCATTTGTGGTCAATCTGTAAGCTATACAGTACAACGGTATCTTTTGTGTACAACCACCTAGCTAAAGTACTAATGTCATCATTTCTGAGCAATCAATAAGCTACAGTACTAATGTCGCCATATGTGCACAGTCAATAAGCTACAGTACTAATGTCGCCATATGTGCACAGTCAATAAGCTACAGTATTATAACGTCTTACTTTGTGTACAATCAATAAGCTACAGTACTAACGTCTTACTTTGTGTACAATCTCTTAGCTACTGTACCCTTGTCATCATTTGTGTACAATCTCTAAGCTACAGTACTAATGTCGTCATATGTGCACAGTCAATAAGCTACAGTACAAATGTCGTCATATGTGCACAGTCAATAAGCTGCAGTACTAATGTCGTCATATGTGCACAGTCAATAAGCTGCAGTACTAATGTCGTCATATGTGCACAGTCAATAAGCTACAGTACTAATGTCGTCATATGTGCACAGCCAATAAGCTACAGTACTAATGTCGTCATATGTGCACAGTCAATAAGCTACAGTACTAATGTCGCCATATGTGCACAGTCAATAAGCTACAGTATTATAACGTCTTACTTTGTGTACAATCAATAGGCTACAGTACTAACGTCTTACTTTGTGTACAATCTCTAAGCTACTGTACCCTTGTCATCATTTGTGTACAATCTCTAAGCTACAGTACTAATGTCGTCATATGTGCACAGTCAATAAGCTACAGTACAAATGTCGTCATATGTGCACAGTCAATAATCTGCAGTACTAATGTCGTCATATGTGCACAGTCAATAAGCTGCAGTACTAATGTCGTCATATGTGCACAGTCAATAAGCTACAGTACTAATGTCGTCATATGTGCACAGTCAATAAGCTACAGTACTAACGTCTTACTTTGTGTACAATATCTAAGCTACTGTACCCTTGTCATCATTTGTGTACAATCTCTAAGCTACAGTACTAATGTCGTCATATGTGCACAGTCAATAAGCTACAGTACAAATGTCGTCATATGTGCACAGTCAATAAGCTGCAGTACTAATGTCGTCATATGTGCACAGTCAATAAGCTGCAGTACTAATGTCGTCATATGTGCACAGTCAATAAGCTGCAGTACTAATGTCGCCATATGTGCACAGCCAATAAGCTACAGTACTAATGTCGTCATATGTGCACAGTCAATAAGCTACAGTACTAATGTCGCCATATGTGCACAGTCAATAAGCTACAGTATTATAACGTCTTACTTTGTGTACAATCAATAAGCTACAGTACTAACGTCTTACTTTGTGTACAATCTCTAAGCTACTGCACCCTTGTCATCATTTGTGTACAATCTCTAAGCTACAGTACTAATGTCGTCATATGTGCACAGTCAATAAGCTACAGTACAAATGTCGTCATATGTGCACAGTCAATAAGCTGCAGTACTAATGTCGTCATATGTGCACAGTCAATAAGCTGCAGTACTAATGTCGATATATGTGCACAGTCAATAAGCTACAGTACTAATGTCGTCATATGTGCACAGTCAATAGGCTACAGTACAAATGTCGTCATATGTGCACAGTCAATAAGCTGCAGTACTAATGTCGTCATATGTGCACAGTCAAAAAGCTGCAGTACTAATGTCGTCATATGTGCACAGTCAATAAGCTACAGTACTAATGTCGTCATATGTGCACAGCCAATAAGCTACAGTACTAATGTCGCCATATGTGCACAGTCAATAAGCTACAGTATTATAACGTCTTACTTTGTGTACAATCAATAGGCTACAGTACTAACGTCTTACTTTGTGTACAATCTCTAAGCTACTGTACCCTTGTCATCATTTGTGTACAATCTCTAAGCTACAGTACTAATGTCGTCATATGTGCACAGTCAATAAGCTACAGTACAAATGTCGTCATATGTGCACAGTCAATAAGCTGCAGTACTAATGTCGTCATATGTGCACAGTCAATAAGCTGCAGTACTAATGTCGTCATATGTGCACAGTCAATAAGCTACAGTACTAATGTCGTCATATGTGCACAGTCAATAAGCTACAGTACTAACGTCTTACTTTGTGTACAATATCTAAGCTACTGTACCCTTGTCATCATTTGTGTACAATCTCTAAGCTACAGTACTAATGTCGTCATATGTGCACAGTCAATAAGCTACAGTACAAATGTCGTCATATGTGCACAGTCAATAAGCTGCAGTACTAATGTCGTCATATGTGCACAGTCAATAAGCTGCAGTACTAATGTCGTCATATGTGCACAGTCAATAAGCTGCAGTACTAATGTCGCCATATGTGCACAGCCAATAAGCTACAGTACTAATGTCGTCATATGTGCACAGTCAATAAGCTACAGTACTAATGTCGCCATATGTGCACAGTCAATAAGCTACAGTATTATAACGTCTTACTTTGTGTACAATCAATAAGCTACAGTACTAACGTCTTACTTTGTGTACAATCTCTAAGCTACTGCACCCTTGTCATCATTTGTGTACAATCTCTAAGCTACAGTACTAATGTCGTCATATGTGCACAGTCAATAAGCTACAGTACAAATGTCGTCATATGTGCACAGTCAATAAGCTGCAGTACTAATGTCGTCATATGTGCACAGTCAATAAGCTGCAGTACTAATGTCGATATATGTGCACAGTCAATAAGCTACAGTACTAATGTCGTCATATGTGCACAGTCAATAGGCTACAGTACAAATGTCGTCATATGTGCACAGTCAATAAGCTGCAGTACTAATGTCGTCATATGTGCACAGTCAAAAAGCTGCAGTACTAATGTCGTCATATGTGCACAGTCAATAAGCTACAGTACTAATGTCGTCATATGTGCACAGCCAATAAGCTACAGTACTAATGTCGTCATATGTGCACAGTCAATAAGCTACAGTACTAATGTCGCCATATGTGCACAATCAATAAGCTACAGTATTATAACGTTTTGCTTTGTGTACAATCAATAAGCTACAGTACTAACGTCTTACTTTGTGTACAATCTCTAAGCTACTGTACCCTTGTCATCATTTGTGTACAATCTCTAAGCTACAGTACTAATGTCGTCATATGTGTACAGTCAATAAGCTACAGTACAAATGTCGTCATATGTGCACAGTCAATAAGCTACAGTACTAATGTCGTCATATGTGCACAGTCAATAAGCTGCAGTACTAATGTCGTCATATGTGCACAGTCAATAAGCTACAGTACTAATGTCGTCATATGTGCACAGCCAATTAGCTACAGTACTAATGTCGTCATATGTGCACAGTCAATAAGCTACAGTACTAATGTCGTCATATGTGCACAGCCAATAAGCTACAGTACTAATGTCGTCATATGTGCACAGTCAATAAGCTACAGTACTAATGTCGTCATATGTGCACAGCCAATAAGCTACAGTACTAAGTCGTCATATGTGCACAGTCAATAAGCTACAGTACTAATGTCGTCATATGTGCACAGTCAATAAGCTACAGTACTAACGTCTTACTTTGTGTACAATATCTAAGCTACTGTACCCTTGTCATCATTTGTGTACAATCTCTAAGCTACAGTACTAATGTCGTCATATGTGCACAGTCAATAAGCTACAGTACAAATGTCGTCATATGTGCACAGTCAATAAGCTGCAGTACTAATGTCGTCATATGTGCACAGTCAATAAGCTGCAGTACTAATGTCGTCATATGTGCACAGTCAATAAGCTACAGTACTAATGTCGTCATATGTGCACAGCCAATAAGCTACAGTACTAATGTCGTCATATGTGCACAGTCAATAACCTACAGTACTAATGTCGCCATATGTGCACAGTCAATAAGCTACAGTATTATAACGTCTTACTTTGTGTACAATCAATAAGCTACAGTACTAACGTCTTACTTTGTGTACAATCTCTAAGCTACTGCACCCTTGTCATCATTTGTGTACAATCTCTAAGCTACAGTACTAATGTCGTCATATGTGCACAGTCAATAAGCTGCAGTACTAATGTCGTCATATGTGCACAGTCAATAAGCTACAGTACTAATGTCGTCATATGTGCACAGCCAATAAGCTACAGTACTAATGTCGTCATATGTGCACAGTCAATAAGCTACAGTACTAATGTCGTCATATGTGCGCAGCCAATAAGCTACAGTACTAATGTCGTCATATGTGCACAGTCAATAAGCTACAGTACTAATGTCGTCATATATGCACAGCCAATAAGCTACAGTACTAATGTCGTCATATGTGCACAGTCAATAAGCTACAGTACTAATGTCGCCATATGTGCACAGTCAATAAGCTACAGTACTAACGTCTTACTTTGTGTACAATCTCTAAGCTACTGTACCCTTGTCATCATTTGTGTACAATCTCTAAGCTACAGTACTAATGTCGTCATATGTGCACAGTCAATAAGCTACAGTACTAATGTCGTCATATGTGCACAGTCAATAAGCTGCAGTACAAATGTCGTCATATGTGCACAGTCAATAAGCTGCAGTACTAATGTCGTCATATGTGCACAGTCAATAAGCTGCAGTACTAATGTCGTCATATGTGCACAGTCAATAAGCTACAGTACTAATGTCGTCATATGTGCGCAGCCAATAAGCTACAGTACTAATGTCGTCATATGTGCACAGTCAATAAGCTACAGTACTAATGTCGTCATATATGCACAGCCAATAAGCTACAGTACTAATGTCGTCATATGTGCACAGTCAATAAGCTACAGTACTAATGTCGCCATATGTGCACAGTCAATAAGCTACAGTACTAACGTCTTACTTTGTGTACAATCTCTAAGCTACTGTACCCTTGTCATCATTTGTGTACAATCTCTAAGCTACAGTACTAATGTCGTCATATGTGCACAGTCAATAAGCTACAGTACAAATGTCGTCATATGTGCACAGTCAATAAGCTGCAGTACTAATGTTGTCATATGTGCACAGTCAATAAGCTGCAGTACTAATGTCGTCATATGTGCACAGTCAATAAGCTACAGTACTAATGTCGTCATATGTGCACAGCCAATATGCTACAGTACTAATGTCGTCATATGTGCACAGTCAATAAGCTACAGTACTAATGTCGCCATATGTGCACAGTCAATAAACTACAGTATTATAACGTCTTACTTTGTGTACAATCAATAAGATACAGTAGTAACGTCTTACTTTGTGTACAATCTCTAAGCTACTGTACCCTTGTCATTATTTGTGTACAATCTCTAAGCTACAGTACTAATGTCGTCATATGTGCACAGTCAATAAGCTACAGTACAAATGTCGTCATATGTGCACAGTCAATAAGCTGCAGTACTAATGTCGTCATATGTGCACAGTCAATAAGCTGCAGTACTAATGTCGTCATATGTGCACAGTCAATAAGATACAGTACTAATGTCGTCATATGTGCACAGCGAATAAGCTACAGTACAAATGTCGTCATATGTGCACAGTCAATAAGCTGCAGTACTAATGTCGTCATATGTGCACAGTCAATAAGCTGCAGTACTAATGTCGATATATGTGCACAGTCAATAAGCTACAGTACTAATGTCGTCATATGTGCACAGTCAATAGGCTACAGTACAAATGTCGTCATATGTGCACAGTCAATAAGCTGCAGTACTAATGTCGTCATATGTGCACAGTCAAAAAGCTGCAGTACTAATGTCGTCATATGTGCACAGTCAATAAGCTACAGTACTAATGTCGTCATATGTGCACAGCCAATAAGCTACAGTACTAATGTCGTCATATGTGCACAGTCAATAAGCTACAGTACTAATGTCGCCATATGTGCACAATCAATAAGCTACAGTATTATAACGTTTTGCTTTGTGTACAATCAATAAGCTACAGTACTAACGTCTTACTTTGTGTACAATCTCTAAGCTACTGTACCCTTGTCATCATTTGTGTAAAATCTCTAAGCTACAGTACTAATGTCGTCATATGTGCACAGTCAATAAGCTACAGTACAAATGTCGTCATATGTGCACAGTCAATAAGCTGCAGTACTAATGTCGTCATATGTGCACAGTCAATAAGCTGCAGTACTAATGTCGTCATATGTGCACAGTCAATAAGCTACAGTACTAATGTCGTCATATGTGCACAGCCAATTAGCTACAGTACTAATGTCGCCATATGTGCACAGTCAATAAGCTTCAGTACTAATGTCGTCATATGTGCACAGCCAATAAGCTACAGTACTAATGTCGTCATATGTGCACAGTCAATAAGCTACAGTACTAATGTCGTCATATGTGCACAGCCAATAAGCTACAGTACTAATGTCGTCATATGTGCACAGTCAATAAGCTACAGTACTAATGTCGCCATATGTGCACAGTCAATAAGCTACAGTATTATAACGTCTTACTTTGTGTACAATCAATAAGCTACAGTACTAACGTTTTACTTTGTGTACAATCTCTAAGCTACTGTACCCTTGTCATCATTTGTGTACAATCTCTAAGCTACAGTACTAATGTCGTCATATGTGCACAGTCAATAAGCTACAGTACAAATGTCGTCATATGTGCACAGTCAATGAGCTGCAGTACTAATGTCGTCATATGTGCACAGTCAATAAGCTGCAGTACTAATGTCGTCATATGTGCACAGTCAATAAGCTACAGTACTAATGTCGTCATATGTGCACAGCCAATAAGCTACAGTACTAATGTCGTCATATGTGCACAGTCAATAAGCTACAGTACTAATGTCGCCATATGTGCACAGTCAATAAGCTACAGTATTATAACGTCTTACTTTGTGTACAATCTCTAAGCTACAGTACTAACGTCTTACTTTGTGTACAATCTCTAAGCTACTGTACCCTTGTCATCCTTTGTGTACAATCTCTAAGCTACAGTACTAATGTCGTCATATGTGCACAGTCAATAAGCTACAGTACAAATGTCGTCATATGTGCACAGTCAATAAGCTGCAGTACAAATGTCGTCATATGTGCACAGTCAATAAGCTGCAGTACTAATGTCGTCATATGTGCACAGTCAATAAGCTACAGTACTAATGTCGTCATATGTGCACAGCCAATATGCTACAGTACTAATGTCGTCATATGTGCACAGTCAATAAGCTACAGTACTAATGTCGCCATATGTGCACAGTCAATAAACTACAGTATTATAACGTCTTACTTTGTGTACAATCAATAAGATACAGTAGTAACGTCTTACTTTGTGTACAATCTCTAAGCTACTGTACCCTTGTCATTATTTGTGTACAACCTCTAAGCTACAGTACTAATGTCGTCATATGTGCACAGTCAATAAGCTACAGTACAAATGTCGTCATATGTGCACAGTCAATAAGCTGCAGTACTAATGTCGTCATATGTGCACAGTCAATAAGCTGCAGTACTAATGTCGTCATATGTGCACAGTCAATAAGATACAGTACTAATGTCGTCATATGTGCACAGCGAATAAGCTACAGTACTAATGTCGTCATATGTGCACAGTCAATAAGCTACAGTACTAATGTCGCCATATGTGCACAGTCAATAAGCTACAGTATTATAACGTCTTACTTTGTGTACAATCACTAAGCTACAGTACTAACGTCTTACTTTGTGTACAATCTCTAAGCTACTGTACCCTTGTCATCATTTGTGTAAAATCTCTAAGCTACAGTACTAATGTCGTCATATGTGCACAGTCAATAAGCTACAGTACAAATGTCGTCATATGTGCACAGTCAATAAGCTGCAGTACTAATGTCGTCATATGTGCACAGTCAATAAGCTGCAGTACTAATGTCGTCATATGTGCACAGTCAATAAGCTACAGTACTAATGTCGTCATATGTGCACAGCCAATTAGCTACAGTACTAATGTCGCCATATGTGCACAGTCAATAAGCTTCAGTACTAATGTCGTCATATGTGCACAGCCAATAAGCTACAGTACTAATGTCGTCATATGTGCACAGTCAATAAGCTACAGTACTAATGTCGTCATATGTGCACAGCCAATAAGCTACAGTACTAATGTCGTCATATGTGCACAGTCAATAAGCTACAGTACTAATGTCGCCATATGTGCACAGTCAATAAGCTACAGTATTATAACGTCTTACTTTGTGTACAATCAATAAGCTACAGTACTAACGTTTTACTTTGTGTACAATCTCTAAGCTACTGTACCCTTGTCATCATTTGTGTACAATCTCTAAGCTACAGTACTAATGTCGTCATATGTGCACAGTCAATAAGCTACAGTACAAATGTCGTCATATGTGCACAGTCAATAAGCTGCAGTACTAATGTCGTCATATGTGCACAGTCAATAAGCTACAGTACTAATGTCGTCATATGTGCACAGCCAATAAGCTACAGTACTAATGTCGTCATATGTGCACAGTCAATAAGCTACAGTACTAATGTCGCCATATGTGCACAGTCAATAAGCTACAGTATTATAACGTCTTACTTTGTGTACAATCTCTAAGCTACAGTACTAACGTCTTACTTTGTGTACAATCTCTAAGCTACTGTACCCTTGTCATCCTTTGTGTACAATCTCTAAGCTACAGTACTAATGTCGTCATATGTGCACAGTCAATAAGCTACAGTACAAATGTCGTCATATGTGCACAGTCAATAAGCTGCAGTACAAATGTCGTCATATGTGCACAGTCAATAATCTGCAGTACTAATGTCGTCATATGTGCACAGTCAATAAGCTGCAGTACTAATGTCGTCATATGTGCACAGCCAATAAGCTACAGTACTAATGTCGTCATATGTGCACAGTCAATAAGCTACAGTACTAATGTCGCCATATGTGCACAGTCAATAACCTACAGTATTATAACGTCTTACTTTGTGTACAATCAATAGGCTACAGTACTAACGTCTTACTTTGTGTAAAATCTCTAAGCTACTGTACCCTTGTCATCATTTGTGTACAATCTCTAAGCTACAGTACTAATGTCGTCATATGTGCACAGTCAATAAGCTACAGTACTAATGTCGTCATATGTGCACAGTCAATAAGCTGCAGTACAAATGTCGTCATATGTGCACAGTCAATAAGCTGCAGTACTAATGTCGTCATATGTGCACAGTCAATAAGCTGCAGTACTAATGTCGTCATATGTGCACAGTCAATAAGCTACAGTACTAATGTCGTCATATGTGCACAGCCAATAAGCTACAGTACTAATGTCGCCATATGTGCACAGTCAATAAGCTACAGTACAAATGTCGTCATATGTGCACAGTCAATAAGCTGCAGTACAAATGTCGTCATATGTGCACAGTCAATAAGCTGCAGTACTAATGTCGTCATATGTGCACAGTCAATAAGCTGCAGTACTAATGTCGTCATATGTGCACAGCCAATAAGCTACAGTACTAATGTCGTCATATGTGCACAGTCAATAAGCTACAGTACTAATGTCGCCATATGTGCACAGTCAATAAGCTACAGTATTATAACGTCTTACTTTGTGTACAATCAATAGGCTACAGTACTAACGTCTTACTTTGTGTAAAATCTCTAAGCTACTGTACCCTTGTCATCATTTGTGTACAATCTCTAAGCTACAGTACTAATGTCGTCATATGTGCACAGTCAATAAGCTACAGTACTAATGTCGTCATATGTGCACAGTCAATAAGCTGCAGTACAAATGTCGTCATATGTGCACAGTCAATAAGCTGCAGTACTAATGTCGTCATATGTGCACAGTCAATAAGCTGCAGTACTAATGTCGTCATATGTGCACAGTCAATAAGCTACAGTACTAATGTCGTCATATGTGCACAGCCAATAAGCTACAGTACTAATGTCACCATATGTGCACAGTCAATAAGCTACAGTACTAATGTCGCCATATGTGCACAGTCAATAAGCTACAGTACTAATGTCGTCATATGTGCACAGTCAATAAGCTGCAGTACAAATGTCGTCATATGTGCACAGTCAATAAGCTGCAGTACTAATGTCGTCATATGTGCACAGTCAATAAGCTGCAGTACTAATGTCGTCATATGTGCACAGTCAATAAGCTACAGTACTAATGTCGTCATATGTGCACAGCCAATAAGCTACAGTACTAATGTCGCCATATGTGCACAGTCAATAAGCTGCAGTACTAATGTCGTCATATGTGCACAGTCAATAAGCTACAGTACTAATGTCGTCATATGTGCACAGCCAATAAGCTACAGTACTAATGTCGTCATATGTGCACAGTCAATAATCTACAGTACTAATGTCGCCATATGTGCACAGTCAATAAGCTACAGTATTATAACGTCTTACTTTGTGTACAATCACTAAGCTACAGTACTAACGTCTTACTTTGTGTACAATCTCTAAGCTACTGTACCCTTGTCATCATTTGTGTAAAATCTCTAAGCTACAGTACTAATGTCGTCATATGTGCACAGTCAATAAGCTACAGTACAAATGTCGTCATATGTGCACAGTCAATAAGCTGCAGTACTAATGTCGTCATATGTGCACAGTCAATAAGCTGCAGTACTAATGTCGTCATATGTGCACAGTCAATAAGCTACAGTACTAATGTCGTCATATGTGCACAGCCAATTAGCTACAGTACTAATGTCGCCATATGTGCACAGTCAATAAGCTTCAGTACTAATGTCGTCATATGTGCACAGCCAATAAGCTACAGTACTAATGTCGTCATATGTGCACAGTCAATAAGCTACAGTACTAATGTCGTCATATATGCACAGCCAATAAGCTACAGTACTAATGTCGTCATATGTGCACAGTCAATAAGCTACAGTACTAATGTCGCCATATGTGCACAGTCAATAAGCTACAGTATTATAACGTCTTACTTTGTGTACAATCAATAAGCTACAGTACTAACGTTTTACTTTGTGTACAATCTCTAAGCTACTGTACCTTTGTCATCATTTGTGTACAATCTCTAAGCTACAGTACTAATGTCGTCATATGTGCACAGTCAATAAGCTACAGTACAAATGTCGTCATATGTGCACAGTCAATAAGCTGCAGTACTAATGTCGTCATATGTGCACAGTCAATAAGCTGCAGTACTAATGTCGTCATATGTGCACAGTCAATAAGCTACAGTACTAATGTCGTCATATGTGCACAGCCAATAAGCTACAGTACTAATGTCGTCATATGTGCACAGTCAATAAGCTACAGTACTAATGTCGCCATATGTGCACAGTCAATAAGCTACAGTATTATAACGTCTTACTTTGTGTACAATCTCTAAGCTACAGTACTAACGTCTTACTTTGTGTACAATCTCTAAGCTACTGTACCCTTGTCATCCTTTGTGTACAATCTCTAAGCTACAGTACTAATGTCGTCATATGTGCACAGTCAATAAGCTACAGTACAAATGTCGTCATATGTGCACAGTCAATAAGCTGCAGTACAAATGTCGTCATATGTGCACAGTCAATAAGCTGCAGTACTAATGTCGTCATATGTGCACAGTCAATAAGCTGCAGTACTAATGTCGTCATATGTGCACAGCCAATAAGCTACAGTACTAATGTCGTCATATGTGCACAGTCAATAAGCTACAGTACTAATGTCGCCATATGTGCACAGTCAATAAGCTACAGTATTATAACGTCTTACTTTGTGTACAATCAATAGGCTACAGTACTAACGTCTTACTTTGTGTAAAATCTCTAAGCTACTGTACCCTTGTCATCATTTGTGTACAATCTCTAAGCTACAGTACTAATGTCGTCATATGTGCACAGTCATTAAGCTACAGTACTAATGTCGTCATATGTGCACAGTCAATAAGCTGCAGTACAAATGTCGTCATATGTGCACAGTCAATAAGCTGCAGTACTAATGTCGTCATATGTGCACAGTCAATAAGCTGCAGTACTAATGTCGTGATATGTGCACAGTCAATAAGCTACAGTACTAATGTCGTCATATGTGCACAGCCAATAAGCTACAGTACTAATGTCGCCATATGTGCACAGTCAATAAGCTACAATACTAATGTCGTCATATGTGCACAGTCAATAAGCTGCAGTACAAATGTCGTCATATGTGCACAGTCAATAAGCTGCAGTACTAATGTCGTCATATGTGCACAGTCAATAAGTTGCAGTACTAATGTCGTCATATGTGCACAGTCAATAAGCTACAGTACTAATGTCGTCATATGTGCACAGCCAATAAGCTACAGTACTAATGTCGCCATATGTGCACAGTCAATAAGCTGCAGTACTAATGTCGTCATATGTGCACAGTCAATAAGCTACAGTACTAATGTCGTCATATGTGCACAGCCAATAAGCTACAGTACTAATGTCGTCATATGTGCACAGTCAATAATCTACAGTACTAATGTCGCCATATGTGCACAGTCAATAAGCTACAGTATTATAACGTCTTACTTTGTGTACAATCAATAGGCTACAGTACTAACGTCTTACTTTGTGTAAAATCTCTAAGCTACTGTACCCTTGTCATCATTTGTGTACAATCTCTAAGCTACAGTACTAATGTCGTCATATGTGCACAGTCAATAAGCTACAGTACAAATGTCGTCATATGTGCACAGTCAATAAGCTGCAGTACTAATGTCGTCATATGTGCACAGTCAATAAGCTGCAGTACTAATGTCGTCATATGTGCACAGTCAATAAGCTACAGTACTAATGTCGTCATATGTGCACAGCCAATAAGCTACAGTTCTAATGTCGTCATATGTGCACAGTCAATAAGCTACAGTACTAATGTCGCCATATGTGCACAGTCAATAAGCTACAGTATTATAACGTCTTACTTTGTGTACAATCAATAAGCTACAGTACTAACGTCTTACTTTGTGTACAATCTCTAAGCTACTGTACCCTTGTCATCATTTGTGTACAATCTCTAAGCTACAGTACTAATGTCGTCATATGTTCACAGTCAATAAGCTACAGTACAAATGTCGTCATATGTGCACAGTCAATAAGCTGCAGTACTAATGTCGTCATATGTGCACAGTCAATAAGCTACAGTACAAATGTCGTCATATGTGCACAGTCAATAAGCTGCAGTACTAATGTCGTCATATGTGCACAGTCAATAAGCTGCAGTACTAATGTCGTCATATGTGCACAGTCAATAAGCTACAATACTAATGTCGTCATATGTGCACAGCCAATTAGCTACAGTACTAATGTCGCCATATGTGCACAGTCAATAAGCTACAGTACTAATGTCGTCATATGTGCACAGCCAATAAGCTACAGTACTAATGTCGTCATATGTGCACAGTGAATAAGCTACAGTACTAATGTCGTCATATGTGCACAGCCAATAAGCTACAGTACTAATGTCGTCATATGTGCACAGTCAATAAGCTACAGTACTAATGTCGTCATATGTGCACAGTCAATAAGCTACAGTACTAACGTCTTACTTTGTGTACAATCTCTAAGCTACTGTACCCTTGTCATCATTTGTGTACAATCTCTAAGCTACAGTACTAATGTCGTCATATGTGCACAGTCAATAAGCTACAGTACGAATGTCGTCATATGTGCACAGTCAATAAGCTGCAGTACTAATGTCGTCATATGTGCACAGTCAATAAGCTGCAGTACTAATGTCGTCATATGTGCACAGTCAATAAGCTACAGTACTAATGTCGTCATATGTGCACAGCCAATAAGCTACAGTACTAATGTCGTCATATGTGCACAGTCAATAAGCTACAGTACTAATGTCGCCATATGTGCACAGTCAATAAGCTACAGTATTATAACGTCTTACTTTGTGTACAATCAATAAGCTACAGTTCTAACGTCTTACTTTGTGTACAATCTCTAAGCTACTGTACCCTTGTCATCATTTGTGTACAATCTCTAAGCTACAGTACTAATGTCGTCATATGTGCACAGTCAATAAGCTACAGTACAAATGTCGTCATATGTGCACAGTCAATAAGCTGCAGTACAAATGTCGTCATATGTGCACAGTCAATAAGCTGCAGTACTAATGTCGTCATATGTGCACAGTCAATAAGCTGCAGTACTAATGTCGTCATATGTGCACAGTCAATAGGCTACAGTACTAATGTCGTCATATGTGCACAGCCAATAAGCTACAGTACTAATGTCGTCATATGTGCACAGTCAATAAGCTACAGTACTAATGTCGCCATATGTGCACAGTCAATAAGCTACAGTATTATAACGTCTTACTTTGTGTACAATCAATAAGCTACAGTACTAACGTCTTACTTTGTGTACAATCTCTAAGCTACTGTACCCTTGTCATCATTTGTGTACAATCTCTAAGCTACAGTACTAATGTCGTCATATGTTCACAGTCAATAAGCTACAGTACAAATGTCGTCATATGTGCACAGTCAATAAGCTGCAGTACTAATGTCGTCATATGTGCACAGTCAATAAGCTACAGTACAAATGTCGTCATATGTGCACAGTCAATAAGCTGCAGTACTAATGTCGTCATATGTGCACAGTCAATAAGCTGCAGTACTAATGTCGTCATATGTGCACAGCCAATTAGCTACAGTACTAATGTCGTCATATGTGCACAGCCAATTAGCTACAGTACTAATGTCGCCATATGTGCACAGTCAATAAGCTACAGTACTAATGTCGTCATATGTGCACAGCCAATAAGCTACAGTACTAATGTCGTCATATGTGCACAGTCAATAAGCTACAGTACTAATGTCGTCATATGTGCACAGCCAATAAGCTACAGTACTAATGTCGTCATATGTGCACAGTCAATAAGCTACAGTACTAATGTCGTCATATGTGCACAGTCAATAAGCTACAGTACTAACGTCTTACTTTGTGTACAATCTCTAAGCTACTGTACCCTTGTCATCATTTGTGTACAATCTCTAAGCTACAGTACTAATGTCGTCATATGTGCACAGTCAATAAGCTACAGTACAAATGTCGTCATATGTGCACAGTCAATAAGCTGCAGTACTAATGTCGTCATATGTGCACAGTCAATAATCTGCAGTACTAATGTCGTCATATGTGCACAGTCAATAAGCTACAGTACTAATGTCGTCATATGTGCACAGCCAATAAGCTACAGTACTAATGTCGTCATATGTGCACAGTCAATAAGCTACAGTACTAATGTCGTCATATGTGCACAGCCAATAAGCTACAGTACTAATGTCGTCATATGTGCACAGTCAATAAGCTACAGTACTAATGTCGTCATATGTGCACAGCCAATAAGCTACAGTACTAATGTCGTCATATGTGCACAGTCAATAAGCTACAGTACTAATGTCGTCATATGTGCACAGTCAATAAGCTACAGTACAAATGTCGTCATATGTGCACAGTCAATAAGCTGCAGTACTAATGTCGTCATATGTGCACAGTCAATAAGCTGCAGTACTAATGTCGTCATATGTGCACAGTCAATAAGCTACAGTACTAATGTCGTCATATGTGCACAGCCAATAAGCTACAGTACTAATGTCGTCATATGTGCACAGTCAATAAGCTACAGTACTTATGTCGCCATATGTGCACAGTCAATAAGCTACAGTATTATAACGTCTTACTTTGTGTACAGTCAATAAGCTACATTACTAACGTCATCATTTGTGTACAATCTCTAAGCTACTGTACCCTTGTCATCATTTGTGTACAATCTCTAAGCTACAGTACTAATGTCGTCATATGTGCACAGTCAATAAGCTACAGTACAAATGTCGTCATATGTGCACAGTCAATAAGCTGCAGTACTAATGTCGTCATATGTGCACAGTCAATAAGCTACAGTACTTATGTCGCCATATGTGCACAGTCAATAAGCTACAGTATTATAACGTCTTACTTTGTGTACAGTCAATAAGCTACATTACTAACGTCATCATTTGTGTACAATCTCTAAGCTACTGTACCCTTGTCATCATTTGTGTACAATCTCTAAGCTACAGTACTAATGTCGTCATATGTGCACAGTCAATAAGCTACAGTACAAATGTCGTCATATGTGCACAGTCAGTAAGCTGCAGTACTAATGTCGTCATATGTGCACAGTCAATAAGCTGCAGTACTAATGTCGTCATATGTGCACAGTCAATAAGCTACAGTACTAATGTCGTCATATGTGCACAGCCAATAAGCTACAGTACTAATGTCGTCATATGTGCACAGTCAATAAGCTACATTACTAATGTCTTACTTTGTTCACAGTCAATAAGCTACAGTACTAATGTCTTACTTTGTGTACAATCACTAAGCTACAGTAAAAATGTTTTACTTTGTGCACAAACAATAAGCTACAGTAATAATGACGTTATTTGTGTACAATAAGTAAACTGCACTACAGATCTCGTCCTTTGCCGTCCTTTCGCACACTCACTAAGCCAATGTACAATATGTAAGTATTAAGAGTTATAACTAATCACTGAGATAGTTTACATTGTTTTAATAAAAATGGAAACATGCTCCTATTCTGCTTGTATTTATAAATATATTTGTATATTTCAATTAATTAGAGCAAAGCTTTTGGAAGACTGGGATCATAAACAATCGCCATCCGATGTGAAAGTTTGAAATTTGAAAGGCAGTTGGACGACGTCCGTATGATCCAACTGAATCATCTCTCTTTTTTAACAGAAAGGACTAAGAAAGAAAAGGAAGAATGCAGCTTTGCTCGTTAACACACAGGGAATCTTCAATAAATTTAATACCCCATAATGATAGACCGGCAGCCCAGTGCACTTTGATCAAACGAACGAGGTACCAATATCTAAGTATTGGAACATTTGTGGAAAAACCCAGTATATCCAAAAGTGGATGTCTGCCGTGGTCGCTCTGCTGCAAGTGGCCCCTGGGGCCGGTTAATCTGCTCCAGTGGCATTCATGCATTAAGTTGACATTGGTTTCAAGCGGTACCTCGTTCGTTTGATCAAATGCATTTTTTATGGGCCCTTTTGGGGCGTCTGGCGGGCCCTTTGTAGCAGAAAATTTGTCTGGCATGATGACTTCCATAGTCTGTAAGATCAACCCGAACATTCCAAACCGGTTTTGAGTGGTACCTTGCATATTTAATCTGGGTCAATGCTACGCTAATGGGCATTTGGGCCATATTTGGGGGCGTCTGGCGGGCCCTTAGCAGCAGAAATTTTGTCTGGCATAGGCCATTCAGTACTTTGTGGCATTCATACATTAAGTTGACATTGGTTTCAAGTGGTACCTCGTTCGTTTGATCAAATGCATTTTATGGGCCCTTTTGGGGCGTCTGGCGGGCCCTTTGTAGCAGAAAATTTGTCTGGCATGATGATTTCCATAGTCTGTAAGATCAACCCGAACATTCCAAACCGGTTTTGAGTGGTACCTTGCATATTTAATCTGGGTCAATGCTACGCTAATGGGCATTTGGGCCATATTTGGGGGCGTCTGGCGGGCCCTTAGCAGCAGAAATTTTGTCTGGCATAGGCCATTCAGTACTTTGTGGCATTCATACATTAAGTTGACATTGGTTTCAAGTGGTACCTCGTTCGTTTGATCAAATGCATTTTATGGGCCCTTTTGGGGCGTCTGGCGGGCCCTTTGTAGCAGAAAATTTGTCTGGCATGATGATTTCCATAGTCTGTAAGATCAACCCGAACATTCCAAACCGGTTTTGAGTGGTACCTTGCATATTTAATCTGGGTCAATGCTACGCTAATGGGCATTTGGGCCATATTTGGGGGCGTCTGGCGGGCCCTTAGCAGCAGAAAATCTGTCTGGCATAGGCCATTCAGTACTTTGTGACATTCATGCATTAAGTTGACATTGGTTTCAAGTGGTACCTCGTTCGTTTGATCAGATGCATTTTTTTAGGAGCCCTTCTTGGGCGTCTGGCGGGCCCTTTGCAGCAGAAAATTTGTCTGGCATGGGCCATTCAGTACTATGTGGCATTCATGCATTAAGTTGACATTGGTTTCAAGTGGTACCTCGTTCGTTTGATCAGATGCATTTTTGGACCCCCTTTAACCGGCCCCAGGGGCCACATGCAGCAGAGCGACCACGGCAGATATCCACTTTTGGATATACTGGGTTTTTCCACAAATGTTCCAATACTCAGATATTGGTACCTCGTTCGTTTGATCAAAGTGCACTGGGCTGCCGGTCTATATCTAGAATTGTTCAAATATTCAAAGACATCTTCCATTTGTTACATCTTCCAAACACTGCAATTTGACAAAAGGACATAAGCAGTATACGCCTAGCCAGTAAGCTGAGTTTTGAGATAGGCCAAATCCTACTCAACCTAGCCAGGTATGTTCTGAACTCTATAGTCTATTTGCAAGCGACACACTCAAGCCACTACTTGTGCTCACATCTCATCCTTATGACTGTGACTGACTGTAGACATGCATCAAACTTTTTGCACCCTCAATTTGAAGATTTTTATTTTTTATTATGGAGGCATAATTGCAGAGGCATGAGGAACTTGCTACAGAAAGTCTTGTGTTTAAGGTTGTAGGGGCTTACCCTACCTTGAAGCATGTTGTGGGTTACTTCATTATTAACAAACTCTCAGCTCAAGCTCAAGCCCAGTTGATTAACCAATGTATTGGAATTTTAACTGAACATAGAAGGAGCGTCTATTGTCTCACATTTGAAGGCTGCTACACCAATCAATCCACAGCAAAGATTCTTGGAGCTAAACTTTCATTCCCTGATTGGCAGTCAATCTTTCCTGATCCTACCCTCCCAAATGAAAATGTGTACATAATGTTTGATGCATGTCACATGCTTAAATTGATGAGAAATACACACAGCTAAGTACCTTTAATGGAGAAAACTCAAAATGAATGTAAGCTTAGCTGTACAGACACCGAGTTCCTCTGTTACGGGTGCCATTGACTTTCTGAGAGAAGATATGAAGATCCCATCATTTGATGGTAGCCAAGGGACTATTGAATTCATTCGAAACATTGATAGACTATTTGATAAATGCAACTCCAGGGTACCATCAGACAAATGTGTAAAGGCCCCTTTGAGAAACATTCCATGGCAGAATGGACTGGCTGGTTCAGTAGCTGCTGTAAAGTTCTTGAAAGTCTCAAAGCTGTTAGTGGATGCCCTCTTCATTCCACAAGAAAGAAAACAACAGTGGTTGTAATCATCATAACTATTATGTCAACTCAAAGTTTCAGCAAGACGTTGCTAACCAAGTCGACAAACCCGCTGCATAATATTTTAACGCACAAGTTTTCTCAAGATCACTTTTTTTTTTTGCAATAAAGTTAGGCAACGTGGTGGATGGGGCAATAATCCAACAACACGACAATTTTCTTGGTCATTGAGAAGTGATTTGATAAAAACATTGATTTCAACAAGTTCTTCTAGAAAAGAGTTTCATGTTTGATAGCCTTCAAGAATTCATTTTTCAACGGAAGACTAGAAGGAGACGAGCACCACCGGTGAGGAATGGCACCACATTACCAAGACTACCAGGTAACAGAACATTACTGAGTCTTCAGTTCATGAACTATCCAACTGATATTCAAGAAAACTGCCTCTACTATCTTGCTGGTTATGTCTCTCGAAGAATGAGACAAGATATTGAATGCATGGACTGTGCAAAATTAATATATCCATCTCTGAGAGTGCTAAAGACCATCCATATTCTGCTGTGAATGTTCAAAGGTATTCACTGATTCTAAGACGCAAGGACAGAGGAGGATTAAAAGTGCCATCATCGAGCGTTGCCAAAGTTTTCCAAATTCGCTAATTAGTTGTTCAGGTACAGTACCAACATACATAACATTCCTTCATCATAGTGAAGTCATTTCTAACATGACTTGAATCTATAATCATTTTACAAGGTAGAAAGCCTATATTATGTTATATATTTTCTTTTGGTCAGTCATGTTTGCAAATTCTCTTGTTCAATCATCATCTAGTTGAAGAGGTGAACATTTAGTATTCACGTTCAGATTTAAGTTTCACCATTCAAGGGTAAACTCATCTAGAGATACAAAAAAAAAATGCTATGAGGCCCTAATAAGGCCCTCTAACAAAATTTATAATTGAAGAAAACATAAATTACAAACATATAAACATTTAAAGAACATAGTAAAAATAAGAATAAAACACAAAATAAAATGATAAAGAACTTTGAAATAGAAGTAAAGCGAGTAGATAAAAACATATCAAGGTCTGTTAAATACAACATTACAAAGCATTAAAAATGCTCCCTCCTGAACAGCATAACAGGTAGCCTATTAACATTCCACAACTATAATAGAATATCAAATAAACCATGAAGCATGCAAATTGCAATAAGGAATGAAATTCAAGTCTTGAAAATTTCTCAAACGAATGGGATATTTTCTTCCTGTTATACACCACTGCACTAAAAACTGGGCAAATGACAAAGTAATCTTATTGACACGTAAGCACCTAATGTAATATCCATACCACACTGGCCAAATTTGAAATTACATTAACCCTAATGTTAGTCTATATGAATACAAACAATGCTTACAATAGTAGTACTGTACTACTAAAAAGCTATGCTGAGAGATTTTGGTAATGGGCTTATACCTAAAATGTCAATAGTATTGCTGCATTAGTAGCTAGTCCTTACGTTACTACATTGTAACTTCGATTTGTCGCCCCACTTGCGTGAGTCATTATAGGCGAAAAAACGTTCAAACTTGTTTCTTAATGCAGGAGTATAGTTCTTACCTTTCTGGTAGCCATAGCATGTCTCTGTTGTAAAAATTACACCGACTCTTTCGAGAAAAAAAAACGGGTAAAGTCAAATTCAATATTAGAGTCGAATGTACAATGTATGTATGAAGACGTACAAATGATATGGCTTTATGCCGTTCAACGCAAACGCAATTCACTCTTTTCAAGGCTTCACTGCTTAACACATTTGGGAAATTCCACTTGGTATTATGAGCACTGCCTCGTTACTGCAGCTATATATATATATACATATAATTAGCCTCTTCATTGTCCAAGCAATTTGAATAGGCTATGACATATTGTTATGGAATTCATGATAATACAAGCGTAGCTACTGTACTCCTTGCCGCATGCTGAGTCATATAAAGTAAATAAACATTCTATTGTAAAGTAGGCGATGTCTTTTTATGTTCTAAGCCTATATAGAATCGCCATTACAAACTACAACGAAGCGTTAGCATTATTCTATCAGAATGTCAAAACTAAAAAGGTTAATAAATCTCCAAATCAACACAA
Organism: Apostichopus japonicus; assembly: GCF_037975245.1. Lineage (NCBI taxonomy): Eukaryota > Metazoa > Echinodermata > Holothuroidea > Aspidochirotida > Stichopodidae > Apostichopus > Apostichopus japonicus. Next base: position 6,077,249 of record NC_092576.1, on the reverse strand, counting down.
CGATACGCGTTGCATAGATACTTCGTATGGAACGCAGAAATGACAAAGGAAGTACGCGTTGCAGGTGGCATACTACCAGAGCCTTATATAGAGAGAGTTGCGACAACTCGGGTCCCGGAATTTTCGATCACGTGACATCATGGCACCATTTTGGGGCCAACTAATTCTGGCCGTATGATCGACAACAACGTACGTTCGAGCAGTCAACATCTGCGCTGCCATCACAAAATGCCTGGCTGTTCAGCGTGGGGCTGTTCAAATCGACCTGAAAACGGTTCAAAACTTTTCAGATTCCCAACAAACCTAGATAGGAGGAAAACATGGGAGGCAAAAGTGAACAGGCTTCACTGGAAGGCGAACTCCAATCACAAACTTTGTGATGTGAGTACTTCACCTAGGCCTAGTACAATGAACTAAGATTCGTAACACTAGGCCTAGCCTAGTCCATAACCACAGGGATGTAAGTCTTCCGTATTTTTACGGAAATCCGGTTTTTTTTTAATTCCAATAAAGTTCCACAAAATTGTACAAATATCAAATACACAACGCGGCAAAAATGCCTGGCCCGTTGCAGCAAGCTAACTTCAATTTTCACTCATCGATCAACCAAAATACCATTTCCTGTTACACATCGCATTGCACTGTACAACATTGTGTGTGCCATGTGAACATCGTTGCGTACGTGCGAACTTCAAATCGCCATAGCTCATTTCTGTCGTTGAAAAACCTTGCCTAATTCACGTTGATTCGTAACTGCTGGTGCTCGACATAAGTTTCGGAATAACGCTTGTGATATTTGTGAGCGGCTAAATCTACGGGATACGCATATGATAGTCGATATTCGTGATCGCTTTCAAATGTGAGACTGTTTTTTATTCCGGATTTCGCTGCGACGTATTCGTTACTTGGAGCTAGCCTAACATAACGATAGTGTGTAAGTAGTCAGAACTAGGGGTATGATGTGTTAGAGCGCTTATACTTTTGAGCTAGCCTAACATAACGATAGTGCGTAAGTATTCAGAGCTAGGAGTAGGATGCGTTAGGACGACATTCCCCCGGTTTCTCCGAATAGTTTTCCGTTTTTTTTTTGGCTGCACTTACATCCCTGATAACTAGGTCTGTGGGTTACACCACACAGTCCTTACAGCTATGTATGATGCACTGTGCAGTGTACATACACGCATAGTTAACATCACAGAAAACAGCATAAATTTCAGGCATGAAAATGGTCTATTTTTAACAAGTTCTGATCAAGAAAGTTGCGATGTTGGGATGAGATCTGTTATAAGGTGCATAAAAATATTTCTGCAAAGTTTAGTGGGTATATTCCTTAAATTGAAGGCTCCAGCGTGGCAAGACAAATCGGGGATCTACGAAGCACAGTGTGCAATACAAATCACCAAGGGCTAGCCTAGCCCCCTAATGAAAAACTGCTTGGCTCCATTGAGTCATGAGCTTGTTCGGATTATTATTTATGAAAATTTGGGTGGCGATCTGGCAGACCATTGAAATGATTAATCATTCTGCTTTGCACTTGATGATTTGAATTGAAGCTGTTTAGTTTTATTTTGGTGTTATAATGTAAAACAGTTTATAGTTTTGCTGCTATGCAGAAATTATTAGTTTACAAAATATAGTGTTGCATGAAAGTCTTCATTTGTTTTACTTTAGTATTTGTCTGTTTACTCTTTGTCTGTTTAAATTGTATTTTTTACTGGACTTATGGGTTAAATATCTTAAACGTGTTAAGGCATAAATGTGTAATGCCTGGTAGGAATTGTAGATATACTTCCACAATTTTGTCCGTATATACTGTAAATGCCCTTCCCTTGCCCTATTTCATTGCCCTATTTCCCGGCAGAGAGTTATATTAAACAGATATGCAGAGGATTGTGCAAGTAACCACAATGTAATCATGATTGTAATCACGATTACATTACAATGTAATCGATTACTTCAACTTTAGGCTGTAATCGTAATCATACATTCTCAAGTAATCGTAATCGATTACATTCAGATGTAATCGCCCCAAGCCTGATGTGATTGGTCCATTTAGTTACCATAGCAACCAATTTTCAAAGACCTAGCTTCATGATTCTGTGCACCATGTCAGTACCAGTCACATGTCCAAATATCAACTTCATCAGCCATTGCTAGCTCAAGTTACAGTTAATCCCAATTTTGACCAATCACAGGCTTTGTTTGGTTACCATGGCAACAATGGAAGAATGTACATTATTCCGCCGCAACTGTGCAATATGTGTTACAATATGATATATAACCAGTCATAATACAATTTTACCGTACCAGAATATCAACTGTTGAATTTGAACTTCCAAATGTGCCAACCTCATCCCCTTGAACTTGAGCGCAGCCAATCCCTCCCCCCCCCCCCCCCCGTTCGACACTCGACGCCCTACTTACACAGCCTCGGCGCCCAAAAGCACCACAACTTTATCAGGCCAAAAATAAAACCCAGAATCCCTCTCACACTTCTACAATGCCATCGAAAAATTCCCCTATCCACCTGAACGCCCATTCCCACACATACTGTATGTTGCCCATTTGGCCCCAAAATGGCGCCCAAATTTCAGTTGTCGCAACTCTCTCTATATAAGGCTCTGCATACTACTATTAGCGTATATATAAATCCGCCCTGTTGTTCTCCTTTAGGAAAAGTGCCACTAAGAAGCAGAAGAACAGTTGTTTTGCTATGTTATCAATCAGGATCTGCTTTTTTGTGTGGCTTGGATGTTAAGAGCATGAATGGAAGCACATGTGGTTCAAACATCAAGAAAATTTAGGCAATTTGCATGCAATTTAGCCCTGACAGGAGCAGCGTACAAAAAGTGTTTACGACTGAGCAAAGAGGTTTGTTTACAAGTGAAGGAAACGTCATGGCTCTCGTAGCAAACAATCTGCATGGTCATGATACGGAAAATTGATGGTACCATGAAAGGCCAACTTGTCAGCTATCCAGTGATAGGTAGCGCTCAGCTTGTTAGACCTTTTTTCAAGACTTAGAGACCACATCACTTAGTGTTTCCGTACCGGCAGTTTCGAATGTGAAGGTATTGTTTAGTGTAAGACTTTCCTCACCAATAACATGAAGGAATATAGACGTTTGAGATCTCGTTGAGTTTTCTGTCCCCCCGGAGGCCTCAAGATATAGCAAGAATCTTTCATTAAAATTCTTCCAGTTCTCTGACACGTACCGGTGAACTGTAGTCCTGGTGGTGGCGATAATCATAGTGCCATGTATTACTAATCTGAATTTACACTGTTCATGTATAACACAGGTCAATACGATGGTTACCTATTCTGACGTTGTCTTCGTATGCTCGTTATACTATACTGTAGTTGACTGTATCGGTTGTGCAAGGTTGGCCTAGTCCACCTGATCACTATACCACATAACGTTGTACACTTGCGAAATGTGCAAAGTCGCACCTCCGCTACCTATAAATATTTCTTGAATTCGTCCAAATATATACATAATTGCCCCAAAAAATGTTACAATGTAAGAAGAAATAGATAACCTTGACAAAAATATTCAACCCCCCCCCTCCCGCCAAATAAAAATTAAGAATAAAATAATCATTGGCTTTAAAAGTTATTCTTATGAGTAGGTTCTAGATGTTCCTTTAAATATTTAAGTCTTCTGTAAACCGTAGAGAGATGGAATTCTGGAGGTAGGTGAGTGAAGGGAGAGGAAGGGGTTGTTCTGATTTTTTTGTTCTCCTTTCTGATTGTAAAGTTTTTGTATTTTTTTAAGGGGGAGTCACTACCCGACAAGCCATGTAAATTTTTTAGTACGCTTCCTTTCAGAATTTTTGTTCTTATCTCCTTCTATGTTATATGTTAACTTATGTTGTGATAGAACAAAACTATATGAAAAAAAGAAAAGAAAATGTAAGCTTGTTTTTAACACATTCAGCCATCGTTGTTTACCATCTTTTTTACGAAATAAAGAATATTTACAATCATACAAAAGATAAGAGAGATCCATCTATCCATGTTAAGATCATTGTGATATTGTCTTTACAAGGATTTCAAACTTTGACCTATTTTAACTTGAAAGACATTTGACCCTTACCAGTGATCTACATAATATATCTGACGTCCCCACTTCTTGTGTTCCAGTTCTTGTACAACCTGTACTCACTATAGGGAATCAACAACCTAGGCGTACCGAGTATGATATTTAATCAAGCTCTTTCTCTTTCTCTCTTACATGCCATCATAATCGCAAAGATTCCTTCGTTTCCGGTGTAGAATCAAATCAGAGAGCCGGTCGGATTAGTAATTTTCTGCCGTGTTTCGTTTGACAACGTTATGCAATTTACAGCATTGCACACCGTATCGTAACATGTTTGCCATTATTGAATTCGAATGATCAGCAAGGTTCTTGCACTAATGCAAACCTGCCTATTAAGTACAAATCTTTAATTTGACAGTTTTTTATACATGTCTCAATAGGGTTATTACTATAAGGCTAAACAAGTTGGATCCACATACCAAGAGTGCAGTTCAAAAGAGATGTATTTTATAAGTTATCGTGTTGACAAAGGTTTCGACTTCGACCTCTGTTGATCTTAAATGACCATTGAACGTGTACTCATCAAGTTGGATCTACATACCGAGTATGATTGTATAATAATAAGTAATATTTATATAGCGCATAATCAGCAAAGCTGCTCAAAGCGCGTTACAAGCGTAAAACCTAAAAACAAATAGTAACAAAAACCTAAAAATTAAATACATATAACCAATAAGGCACAAAATGTAAAAGCCTAAAGCAACAATATACAAAACACTCGTACTAAACGATAATAATGAAAGTCCTAAACACATATAGTCCAAAACAAATTCAGAAATATGTAAATAATAAAATAGTTTTTAACAAAGAATACACAAAAGATTGAAGAATAGTCAGTAATTAAATATAAATAAGTATGAGAAACTATAGTACATTAAAAAACTATTGCAAAAGCATAATACAGATAGTAATAAACACCCAATACTAAACGATAAAAAATAGAACCCTAAACTTAGTAATAAAAAATCTTAAACAAAATGCTAAGAATTAAGTAAATAGTTCCAAACGTAGTTTGCATATTGTAAATTGAAACACAGACAATTCGTATGAGGTGTTATACACACACTCCGTCACCTTCGCGTAGATTCACATAGGTCCTTAAACCAGGTTTTTATTTCAAACTTTGACCTTTGGTGACCCAAAATAACATTTTACCTCCTCAGAAAATGATAGGCACCTTCTACTTAATGTGATACATCCACATGCAAAGTATGAGATCTGTTAGAGATTCCCCTCTTGAGATATTGTGTTTATTATGATTACACATTTTGAGCTCCAGTGACCTCAAATGACCTTCAACATTCTCAAAACCAATAGCCTCTTTGTACTCAATATGGTGTATTAAATTTATTGAAGATTTCTTTCGTTTTTACGAGCATAGCTGCATTCTTCCTGATATTTCTTAGTCCTATCTGTTAAAACGATTTATGATTCAGCTGCATCATGTGGACTTCGTCCTCCTGCCTTTCAAATTTCAAGCTTTCACATCGGATGGAGATTGTTCATAATCCGAGTCTTCCAAAAGCTTTGCTCTAATAAAATGAAATTTTCAAATATGTGAATAAATACGACCATAGTAAATGCATGCTATATTGCTATAACACGCATTAAAACATTGTATCATCTCTCAGTGATTAGCAATTACTCTAAACACTATACATTAGCTTAGTGAATGTGCACAAAGAACGACATTTGTGGTCCAGTTTCCTGATCGTAAATAAATGACGACAATGTACTGTATAGCTTACTGATTGTACACAGACGACAATTGTATTGTAGCTAACTGATTGTACACACATAACGTCATTAGTACTGTATAGCTTACTGATTGTACACAGACGACAATTGTATTGTAGCTAACTGATTGTACACACATAACGTCATTAGTACTGTTTAGCTTACTGACTGTACACAGACGACAATTGTATTGTAGCTAACTGATTGTACACAAATAACGACATTAGTACTGTATAGCTTACTGATTGTACACAGACGACAATTGTATTTTAGCTAACTGATTGTACACACATAACGACATTAGTACTGTAAAGCTTACTGATTGTACACAGACGACAATTGTATTGTAGCTACCTGATTCAACACAACAGACGCCATTAGTACTGTATAGCTTACTGATTGTACACAGACGACAATTGTATTGTAGCTAACTGATTGTACACAAATAACGACATTGGTACTGTATAGCTTACTGACTGTACACAGACGACAATTGTATTGTAGCTAACTGATTGTACACAAATAACGACATTAGTACTGTATAGCTTACTGATTGTACACAGACGACAATTGTATTTTAGCTAACTGATTGTACACACATAACGTCATTAGTACTGTTTAGCTTACTGATTGTACACAGACGACAATTGTATTGTAGCTAACTGATTGTACACAGATATCGCCATTAGTACTGTATAGCTTACTGATTGTACATAGACGACAATTGTATTGTAGCTAATTGTTTGTGAACGGATGAAGACAGTTGTATTGAGGTATACTTGTAGTTGTTAGAAATTGTTTACAACACATAATATATGATGTTGTGACCTCTGAATCTATATAGAACATGGTTTATCAGTTCGGATAAGATACATAATTGAACCGCAGTTTAAAGACTTACACTTCTGTTTGGTCGGTCTGAAAAGCAACAAATGGGTAAGAATATTATCACAGACAACATTAAAATATGGAATATGTGAACAAAGACACTTAGCTTGGTTCATGTAGCAAAACACAACATTAGAAACATTGAAACCGTGCGTAACGATCTGATTTGAGTTATTCTATAATTCACATTGCATTTAAAGTCAACACATACAATGAATTATAAAATGATCTAACTTAAATGTCTTTCAGCTTAACAATGTTGTAATCGCATGAGTTTAGGATTGGTGTTCTATCATGTTATCATATAAATTCACCATGGTAACCAAACTACCTTGTTGTGAACATATTTACTATTTTAAGTCATAACCGTAGTGGCGGCATCAAGGGGGCGGGAGGGCATGAGGGTTGGGGAGGGCAATGAGGGCATCCCCAATCATGTTTGCATGCAGGCCTTAGTCGGCTCCACTCCCGTCTACGTTTATAGTTAATACAAGTCAGTTGCTAAAGTCATAATTTGTAACCACCCCCACCCTCCCACACACACTATTTGTTTGTTCTTCGACTTCCTGGAAATTAGGATTGATAGAGCATTTATTTATATGTACATATAATTTGTGAATCCCTCCAACATTAAGAATAATTTCTGCCAATATTTCCAACACAATTTATTCTACAGATTGAAAGAGAATTCACTCATTGATCAGACTGTCTAGACATATCAGAGGATTTATATCACTCTTTTCAATGAGCAACGTCGTTCCTCTCTAACTCTAAATCCTGTATGTGGTTCAACTCCTTGATCAGGAAATGCGGATGTGTTATTTCTGAGACAAAGGTTTCCTAACACATCTTATGTAGTCTACACCAATCGAGAATCCTAATTAATATTTCAGGTGTGTAGGCAATGCTTCATAGTGTATATATTCTAGCACTTAGTTCTTCCAATTGCTTTTCTTTTTATAAAGTTACCTCTGACTCCTGTGATTTTACATCACTAACCATGTAGTAATGCATTTTAAGGTTCGTGTCACTCTGTGTTAAACAACAGTATATATTTCTTAGCAGCATTTCTTCCCCCACGCATATCAAATACATAGCAGGTATTTATTGCTTGCCTACACAACAATTTACATCTTAACCAACTTTACTACACAAAGTTATACCTAAATATACTAGTTGCGGTAACAAATTTGTTGCAATTTGTACAGGTAATGTAATGGAATCACGTGTCATAAAATACGACCAGTTAAGGCATAAAATTAAGTTTACTACCTCTTACGCGTGAGTCCAAGAACGGTGGATCCCATTTTAGAACGGGGGACTATGACCAAGATTTCTCGAAGTTTTTCCTTTGTGAAGTCAAAGGCAAACTTAACAGCAACGGACAGTGATGTACGTATAGGGGCGCTATCAAAAGTATGGGCAGTTGCATGGGAGGGGAGAATCATAACCAGTTACCAGTTTGGGTATTGTTGCTAGCAAGGGCGGCGGAAGCACTTTTAATCTGAAGGGGGGGGGGGCTCCGACATCAAAGGGCACTTTGCAGAAACTCGATTGGACTGATGCAGCCTTATATTTAGTACCCTTTATAACTCTTATTGTATTATCTTATTTGCGTATACACATCACTCCATCAACGCCTCCCCCCACCCCTTCAAGGGAAATATTCATATATACTAGCACTGCAATATCCAATGTGCAAATTGGGAAACAAGGATTATGTTAATATCTTAACAAATTTGTCCCATTCGAAATAGCTTTGAGTTTGACCCACAGAAATTCATTAAAAGTCAGGGGCGTAGCCAGGATTTGCAAAGTTATATGCACGACTATCTGAGCGGAGCGCCACCATCGGTTGGCGCGGAGCGTACAAGAAAATTTTTGGTTTTACAAACCCCTCAGATGGCCGGAAACGCCCTTCTCGAGTGTTCATTCTGGTTCCCTGGCCTCTTGCTAACTTGAGACACCTCAATTTTTATGTAGAAAAAGGTCACATTTTTAACCTGAGGAAAAGTGGGGGGCACGTGCCCCCTGTGCCCCCCCCCGGTTCCGCCGCCCTTGGTTGCTAGACTAAGTTTACTTTTGTTGATGCTTCGTTAGGCCACTTCAGATGGTATACTTCAACATTTTATCTTTAAATTGTGACTGCTTCACCCCTAAACTTCGCCTTTGTTCATATAATTTCAGCTTTTTTCACGGAAGTCTAAGTTGTAATACCCAACATTTCTGTTTTTCATCTCAAAATGACGATCTCATTGAATTTTTTTACCTCTTGTTTGATTTCTTACCAAAGTTATATCCAAAATTTCGACTATTTTACATCAAACTTCTATATTCTCAAACTTTTGACTGTTTATTTTTCTGCAAATTTAAACGACTTTACCTCAAACTTTCAAAAATTTTCTCAAAATTACGTCCCTTAATCTCAAAACGTCGACTTTAAAGAACGACAATTGGTTATTTCAAAATATGTTCTATCTCCGCCAATATTATGATTACATATTTCGATTCATCCCAACTATACCTCGACGGCTTGTGTAACAAGCAAATAAGTAAGGTTTAAAGTTACGTACACTAAGGCAGGTATTAAGTATGACAGTGTAGGCATGTCCGGTAACGAAAAGTATACATAGAAATTTTGACAAAATGATATTTTATCAAGTATGCATTTGTAACATAATGAGATCATTCGACGATAATTTTTACTTTAATTATTTATTTTTATTTATTTAATTATTTTTAATTAAGTCCGGTTTTAAAACGGGCATTTATTTTACGGCAGTACCGATGTGTAATGAAGCTATGCTCGTTGTGAAAGTATAAGCCTGATCAAGTATTGACTGGTTAAAATTGTTTTTAGTTTCTGAAGATTATTTTTGCTCCATAATATTTTTACAAAACGTCTTTTAGCAGGGCCAAGAGGATGGAGGGGGGGGGGACTAACGCCCGTCAGAACAGCCCACCAGTCAACTGCCATCCCTGGAGTCTTTTGAGATCACATCAATTTGTGGAAAGGAAAAACGAGAGAGCGGCAGAAGTGTAGTGATTTATACACTAAAAACCCATATCTCGTCCAACCCAAATATTATGGATCACATAATTGAATAGAAGAAAGTGGCATACACATTTCAAATTGTAAACACATGTACAAATCCTTACATTTAAGTCTGACGTACAATCTTTTCTTTGATATTTTTACCAATTTTACCACAACATCTACAGAATAATTCCCTGTTTGTAGAATAATTGGAAAAATTAATCTGATGAAAGTTACATGCATGATTTCCACTTATAATGAGATAATAAATCTACCCTTTCACTTACCATTTCTTCATTTGCCCTCTCTACCTGCAATACAAGTGTAGGACATGAAGTTCAATATTATCACCCAAATACACAGATCATGCAAACCTAACACGGAGAGAAAACGTGCATGCAATTTTTTCTCCTGAAAATGGAAATGAACTTATTTCTGTGTATTTATTTACTAACACAGTTCGTATATTGTGCAGTATATGCTCGCCAACGGCAATCACACAAAAGTTTAATACAGAACTTAAACGTTATGTCTTTATATTGCTGTTCTCTCTTAAAAGCCGTGATGCAACCGCCCTCCCCTTTTCCAGATGTAAAACATGATTGGGCCAAACTTGAAAAATGTGAGAGTCGTTGTATGGAATCTAGTGTTGTTGACTTCTACTGTTCACATTCTTGTTTGCACTGGGTTGAAAGATATTTTATTAAGTAATGTTTACTTACGATCTTTTCATATTCTTCATATTTCAGAGGACGTGGTCCAATACTCTGTGTGAATAAACAAATAACTTATGATGAGTTAATATTATTTAGCTTTATATGTATGCAAGAAGACCTTCGTAAGAACATGAAGGGTGTTGTTAAGGTGAAAACCAATGGATTTGACCATGTTATTTTTCTTCTACTATGTAAAAGTGTGTTTAAAAATGAAATCTTCATATAACATAATGTTACCAGGACATACCTCCCACCGTTCATTTTCGTAACTCATTCTCAGTACTGCAGATATAACACCAGTGTGCCACTCGACTGAAAGAGACCGTAAAAAGAGTTTCTTTAGTCTGTATCTATGAAAACTTGAACATGTAAAACATTTAGTAAAAGACCGTTTTGTCTATACTGCATTCGGACATGTATCATTTATTTACTTTTTGAGGATGACAATTGATGAACTTAGTAATTATCGATTAAAGAGATGAATTGTGCCATCTGTATTTGTAGCACAAGTAATATTCTGTATATTGAAGTATATTAAAATTTACTGGCGTCCTGTTCACAACTCATATTTGTTAAACCTCCCTTTCACATGGGACTGTGCATGTCGTCAACTGTAGGTGTACTGCCTATATGCTAACAATAGGAAGAGAAGAAGCCAATGGAAGATGCATTGTTCTTTGGAGAACATAGTTTTTAAATTTGTTAATGATCTGATATCCATCCGAGTTGCACCCAGGTTTACATAACAATCCAAGCTTATTTTAAAAGCCTTGAAATAAACAAAAGTTTAACCCATAACTAGAACCTGAAAACATATATGACGAAAATATCAACTGAACAAAAATGAAAGCAATTTGCTTGGTTGCGGCCCTTTAGGATTAAACAATGGACTGGGACTGTGTTTTTTCAGTCATGAGGTCAATAGAAATGTTAATATAATCTGTTCAACTGATTGTTAAGCTCAACTGACTCGCTCCTCTACCAGTCGTTAAGTTAGTGGCTTTTAGGAATTTAGATAAAGTCGTGAACAAATCTCCATTTTCTCAAACCTGTTGAACACAGGATATTGATAAACGCATTAGTCGTTGTTCTTAATCGTGTAGTTCCAATCATTTACACAACTACATTTCACCTCATCGACAGTTTCTTGTAAAGATCAATTTATTTGTAAAGATTAATTTGTTAAACTGCATTCTTACCGCGTGGCTTCTTTTTTAACGTGCTCAACTTGTTCTCAAAGTCATACGGCAGCAGAATGAGTTCAATCCTGTGAGAAGTAATTGTAGTAATTCGTCAGTTTGTTGTAATTAGATACACTAAAAGGGTCCATTAATCTTATTATTAGGTCCCCAAAGAAGTTTTTCAAGTATTCTTGTTTTTAATATCATTTTTTGTTTCCATTTCACATCTGATTCAGCCTGCTCAAACCAAGGAGCACACCACCGTATTTCTTTGGTAGATAAATCAATCAATTCGCTAAATATATATATTATGTGTAAGTAAGCACGATATGGTGCGACATGTTGCTGAAACGTCTTCACATATAGATATACTCTAACAGGAATCATTTCAATAAGTTGGTAAATTAAATAAATGTAATTCTTTCGCAGACAATCTGAATAATAGTCGACTGATCATTATAGCTATGCTTACTTGATCTTGGTTGGTTTACGTCCGTGACAGGCATATTTCAGGATATTTATCCATTCGGTAATGTCCAATTGCTGCCATGTCTTGTTTACAATTTCCAAGTTTTTTAAATTGTTAAGCGGAGGTAAAACTGCTCCAGAGCTTAGATTAACAGCTTCACCGTTATCTTCAACTGACTTGAAGCTGTCTTGCAGTTTAATCCATTCAATGTCAACCTATTCAAGAAATTAACTACATAATAACTTTGAGAATAATGAATGAGGAACCTCAAAAAATTATCAGCATTAGTTATCTGGATGGGTTACAAAGTAATTCAAGGATTGACCAACAGGAATATTCTTTACAATTTCTATAGCAATCTAAGGTGTGTCTTATCGTGTAAAATAAATCCTAACATGAAACCAGAAAATTGCAATATGACAGTTGTCTCAAATTAGCTAAGTAAGTGATATTGATATTAGTGTAGCTGGTGTTCTTGGCTCGATGGTTCTATTTAATTACGTAATGCCTGTAGGTTTAGTTTTGGATAAGTAAGCCCCAAACATGTTGTGGATTGGGAAGTAATAGGTTTATTGGCCAATGGAGATGAACGGTAACCAAAGAAAAATGGCCCACCTCTGTGCCACAAAAAAAGTTTTCTTTCATTTAACACATTTGTTTGACATGTAATTCACATCTTAACCGCCTTAAACTTTAGCATTTGAATGTTACAAATTATATTCACAAGTATGCAACAAATTTACATATTTCATGATAGTTATTCAACATCACGTTTGCGTTTACGAAGCCCATTATTTTACCCAATGTATCGAAACATCAGGAATTAAGACGACATGTTGAAACGGTTTAATATATTGGACAATCACTTGTTAGATGTACACATTAACCTATTCGATAGTGTAGCTAATGTTTTTTTTGAAATTATAACAAGATAAAATGAAATAATGAATGCAACTATAAGTATCGGTCACATTTATTCTCAATGCCTCATATTTTCAGATCCTGCCATCACCTATCATGGTTTGACAAAAGCACATCAAGCTTAGCCACATCATTTCTATATTGCTTTTTCACACTTTATCGAAAGTAAGGTAAGTCTTTGAAAAAAAAAATTCACCTGTTTATCAGATGCTTCCTTCAACCTCTCCACTATCCCATCATGTGTATCTCGAGTATCGTCTTTCCAAATTATAACTTTCTTACACCACTCTTTAAAATGAAAAAATAACCAGAATGCAAAAATGAATAATGGTTTCTATGATGTAACATTCAGCTATTTTCTGCATGGATCTGACGTAATGTATAGTGAGGGTGTACAACATACTTGATATTAGTAATACAGTGAAAAGCAGTGCGATGTGACAAACAATACATTCACAATGACACATGCTGTCCTGAAATGACCATTGACCTAAACAACAAGCTTCTTGCACTTAATGTGATAGATACATCAACATACTAAATATAACATCTTTCTTTGTTGAAATATTTTGTAAAACGTGAGTTCACAATCTGACCCTGGTGAACTCAAACGACCATTGACCTCCACCCACAACATGAAGGCTTCTTGTACTCAATGTGGTACAATTACATACCAAATATGCGATCTATCCAAGCTTCCCTTACGATATTATGTTTAGGAAGATGTGTTAGTGTGGAAAGACAGGTAAGAGGGTAGTGAAGTAAATGTTTGGCATTTGCTGACTTCAAATGACCTTTGACCTCCACCAAAAAATATAATAGGCTCCTTAAATTTACTATGGTACATCTAAAAACCAAATATGAGATCTGTCCTTTCTTGCAATATCATTTTTACAAGGTTGTCACGATTTGACCTGTTGTCCCCAAATGACCTTTGACCTACACCAAAAACCTTAGGCTTTTTGTACTCAATGTGGTACGTCTGCACACTAAATATGAATTGGTCCGACCTTCTCTTCTTGAGATATTGTGTTTACAAGGTTTTGACAATTTGACCCCTAGCGACCCTAAATGACCTTTGACCTCCAAAGAAAACAATAGGCTTCCTGTACTGAATGTGGTACTTCTACACATTAAATATGAGGTTTGCCCAATCTTCCTTTCATGAGCTATGGCGTTAACAAGGTTTTCACAATTTGACCCTTAGTAACCCTAATCAACTTTGACCTCCACAGAAAACAATAAGCTTCTTGTGCTCCATGTGGTACGTTTACACACCAAATATGAGGTCTGCCCAAGCTTCCCTTCTTGAGATATTGTGTTTACAAGGTTTCCACATTTTGACCCCTGGTTACCCCAAATGACACAGAAAACAATAGGCTTCTTGTACTCAATGTGGCGCATCTACAACATGAAGTTGGTCCAACTTCCCTTCTTGAGATATCCTGTTTACAAGCTGGGCGTCACAAACGCATACATAGGCATACATACACACATACGCCATCATGAATGCAAAGGTTACGATATTTATCGAAACCAAAAATCGATTTATGAGTAGCAACATTATACTTGTTACTATTTCATTCTGGGTCACTTTAAGTTAAACTTATATGCAGGTGCATTACAGGAAAAGTTGTTAATCCAAACTGAGAAAGCATCGCTTCTTACATCAAAATTAAATACACAGTTATTGAAAGTTGTAAATAATCCATGAATTAATCAACTAAATATAGATAGCTTACACACCTTTTAATTTTTCTTCTGTCACCTTTTCCCCCGGATTGAGTAGTTGCTGTTGTGATATTTTCCATACTTGTCTGGAATTACGCTCTACTGTAGATAAGATATAAACTGTATTACTTATCTGAGTAATGCAAGCTGTAGTTCTGACAGCGAAAATAAAAGTATTAATAATTAAGACACAAGTTTCAAACGGCATACGTTAGGTAAGATAATATATAGTTATGTACATAACTTGACGCCTGAGATCTGTGGGATGTGAGTCATTCGTTTTCACAGAAACTGCATTGAAACTTGAACTCTGATCTAAAGAAATGACCTGCACCACTCTTTATGTGAAGGTAATGATGCATACATATACAAAGTTATCATCTCATTGTTATAGTGCTGATGATAGGAACACACCCAAAGCATGACTTGTTCTTAGTCCGTGAGACTTAAAATACTCTGTAAAAGAATCTGCTCTGTTAATTGCCTAGTTTTATGTCAGCATGTTCATGTATAGTAACGTTTAAATAGCACAATCAATTTAATCTTATCAATATACCTAATATTTCTAATCTCTCTATAACTAACCTATCAAATCTGTCCAATTTATCGGATCTATTTCATATATTTAATCTATTCGATCTATTTCATCTTTCTGATCTATTTCATCTATTTTATCTAGTTCATCTACTTCACCTATTGCATCTGTTTAATCTATTTCATATATTTCATATATTAATCATTCATTTCACCTGTTTTATCCGTTTAATTTTACGTTTAATCATCCGTTTAATCTATTGCATCTGTTCATCTATATATGCTATCTTTACTTCTTAATGTTTTTTGGCTATTTCATCGATTTATGCTATTTCATATTTAAATCGTTCATATTGATAACATATACCTCGTTGACTAAAGTCTGATTTTGGGCTGTGTGTCTTAACGAATAAGTTATGCAGTCATTTTTTTCTGGTCAGTAGCTTAAAAAAAATATATCTATGCTATTCCATCTATTTATGTTATTTTATATATTAATGCTATTTAATGTGTTGATCTTACATGCTGATAACGTATCTCGTTGACTAAAGTCTTGACTAAAGTATGATTTTGGATTGTGTGTCTTAACGAATAAGTTATGCAGCCATTTTTTTCTGGTCAATAGTTTAAAAAATTGTATATGCTATTTCATCTATTTATCTCGTGATAGAACATGAATCACAGGAAAACATTTCCAGAATTCTATACCAGGAAAGGTTAAGAGGTCATAAAGAACATCTGGGAGAGGCTAAGTCAAATGAATATGGGGGATGTAATATGTGAGAGATGCCCTATTATTGCTTTGGAAGACCCTCATCCCACCCCTCAAGCTAGTGTACGGGGATGTAATTTGCATGGTCTTCCCTATTATTGCAATGGAATACCTTCCTCATTAAAGTTTACGTGGGGAGGGGGTGTAATCTGCATGGGATGCCCTATTATTGCAATGGGAGGGCCCCATCCCACCCTCAAGCTAGTGTACGGGGATGTAATTTGCATGGTCTGCCCTATTATTGCAATGGAATACCCTCATCCCACACCTCATGCTACTGTACGCGTTTGCAATCTGACCCCCTCGTTATAGTGGGGAGGGGGTGTAATCTGCATGGGATGCCCTATTATTGCAATGGGAGGCCCAATCCCACCCTCAAGCTAGTGTACGGGGATGTAATTTGCATGGTCTGCCCTATTATTGCAATGGAAGACCCCCACCCCACCCCTCATGCTACAAGTCGGAGTTTACACAATGTCTTACCAATGATGGGAACATGGAATAGCCGTTAGTGGGGCAAGGAAAGGCTAAACGAGTTATTCAGGTATCACATATTTCAATGGCTTCGAAGTATTTAAGTATAAATTGATTAAGCAGAGATACCTGATCGGGAAAACTGATTTCACAGTCTAGAGTTATCTAAGTAAGCCTCGACAACAGTCTGATTGCAAAAGAAACCATAACCGAAAATCAATCAGTCAATTAAACAGGAGTTTATTAGATACTTCAGAGTAAGCTTGATATTTACTGATTAATCAGTCAATTACCTTTACGTCGATAGAAGAAGACTCCGATGAAAATCAAAAACAAGAACACAAAGAACACAACAACACCAATCCTACCAGTTCGTCCTTCCTCCTCTGAAATGCCAAGAGAAATGGTCAAACATGAACATCAACAATTCCAAATACAAGTTGACATCATCTGCAGATAACATATCAACACAGCTATGTTTAATAGGTTCATGGTAGCCCAAACATGCATGTGAATGATATATAGGGGTATATCAAATCGGTATCCAAAACTATACACCGTATAAAAGAAAAGTACATATTAGTTATTTTTGTAGTACTATGTCACTTCACCAGCAACCCTTGTCCTTCAGTTCCAATTAAAACAAGAAAAGCATTCTTTAAGTTCAGGTTTTCTAAGTAAACTGGCACACCACAAACAATTTAACCTGCAAATAAATAGTAATTGGGAAGTTCTCGTACTTTAACTTAGTTCTTACCTTGAAGAGTTACATCAGTTGATGCAAATTTCGTTGTAACACCGTCAGTGCTATAAACACACGTGTACGTGCCAAGGGTAGGTTTTCCAGCCGTGTTAATGACAAGAGAGCTATTTTGCAATGTGAACCCATCAGGGATCATAACTTCACTCATACTTTTAGTTCCAAATGCTATGATTTCTTCCGTCTGACCCACTTTTTTCCATACAAAGAATGACACATCTTCCCCGCAGTTCATAACCACTCTTTCATTAGGAGTTACAAGTAGAGGTTGGCTAAATGCTTCCAGTGTCCCGCTTTCAACCAGTATCGTAATTTCAGTGTTACCTACCTCACACACATTGCTCCTCGCTGCACAGACGAATACACGTAATGAGAGAGAGGTTTGTAACGAAATATTCACAACAGTATAGTAAGATTGTAATTCATTGACACTGGTTGTTACAGCTTTCGACTGAGCAGAGATCTGTCCATCCCCAGTGTTAGTTCTTAACGTCCATGACAAATCATCTAATACTTCACCTACTCGTAAAACATTACAACTTAAACTTGAAGCAGCGTTTAATTCTAAAAAGCATAATGATTTCTGGTAACATCCAGTAGCATCAATGGTTGGGTACGGTTCAGGTGGTTTGTCTGCAAAAGAAAGACGTATGAAAAGAAAGACGTATTTAAATCATATTGTCCAGCAAGAAAGTATTAGGCATGTTTATTTGGTCTTTTATTAATTGTGTTGGGTTTACTAACAATTAAAGGGCGCAGGGAAGTCGGTATTCTTTGTTAAATATTTCAATAGGAAATGTCAGATTTAGCTTGTTACTCACAAAGATATTATAGTTAGATGATTAACTGAAAACACTATGTTACTGACTGTAATTACCAAATGACATCCAGTTGTCAGGTGGACACTGCATGTTATTTATATTTATTCATAGCTTTATTATAGGGTCTTAATGTGATGCAGTGTAGTTAGACCGATAAGATATATATACTCACAATGAAAGTGGCTTCAGTGCTAATGGTATTTCAGTAATGTAACTTTTTACACTGTTGAACCTTTGCAACTCTATTATAGTAGGCTAATAATCACATGAGAATATTTGATCTTGTGTATGGTTCTCACTTGATCTTGTGTATGGAGTCTCACTTTTCTCTTTTTTTTTCATCGTTTGTATTATAAACATATGAGTGAGTGAGTAAATGAATAAATGGATAGATTGATGAATGAACAAACCCCCGATTGACTTCTTTTATTGTCAGCTAAAAGAAGGCAATGTCTGAAACATGATAACGAGATATGATAGGAGAATGTGATGATCATCGAGGAATCCTTTAACAAGCTTTTATTCGTGATAAACGCGAACGATTTCTGAGAAGATATCTCTAAATAGTAGGCGTAAAATTGGTCATTGGCTCGTTTGTTCTCTTATTGGAGGATGACTTGAGGTTGAATATTTACATGAGCTAGAGAAATGTACAGAAAAGGGTTCGGAGATCTAACGAACAGGCGCATATAAGAAACTTATGGGAGGGATTTACATGAGTTATGCTTATGACGTGTTTCGTCGGGCTCTATCAAGCGCCAGTCGAAATGTTGAACCTCTTATTGTTTCTTTTTCTGTGGATTCCACGTTGCATTGTGCTCTACCGCTTCGCTCCAAACTCTGAACTCGGTCCAGTGTTTCAAAAGATATGCATGTTGTTATCAAAGAAATCGACTTACCGTAGACAACTAGACGGACATATTCAACGATTGGATCATCTTCTGTATTCGCCAATGTCAATACACCGAAATAAGTATTATGTTGGGTGGAAACTTTGTTGATTACAAGAGATCCATCAGGTTGAACACCGTATTCTCCGGACTCGTATCCGGGTCCAGATACAATACCTTCTCTTTGGGAAATTAGTTGTCGATATTCGCTAGTCAAATTGGACGAGTTGTACCAAAATGTTCCATATAAACCACCAGGAAAGTTGCAGGATATCATACCTTTCTTTCCCAATTGCAGATATTGCGGAGTTTGGCACTTATCTGACGAGACAACCGTGCCTGTTATTGAAGAAAAAAGACGTTTACCTTGTTTCATATCAAATGAAAGTTGTAGTATATTTATCCCCTTAGATCGTGTTCCATTTTCCAGTCCAAAATGTATAAATTGATAAGTCTAAGGAACATAGAATCATCATATGAAATTGTAATGAATTTTGCCTTGCATTCAACTACAATTTAAAAATACCATTCAATTGACATCCTAACCCGAACAGAATAGCATCCTCCATATTGCATTTCCATCAGTTTGCCAGACACATTCACCACATTTACAAAGGTCACCACCCCAACCCTTTCCTGACAATTCGTCCCTCCCAATGCTGGGCATATGCATGTGATGTGATTGAGTAAGTACTTCCCCAGACATAGGAAGTCTTAATACCGGAATGCAGGTCTTTCATTTCACTTCTTGTATCGTCATGTAAACATGTAACCCTTCTTTCTCCCTTACATATATAACCCACCGCAGTCCCCCAGTCTCTTTTTTTCATCGTTTGCATTATAAACATATGAGTGAGTGAGTAGATGAATAAATGGATGCATTGATGAATGAACAAACCCCCGATTGACTTCTTTTATTGTCAGCTAAAGGGAGACAATGTCTGAAACATGATAACGGGATAAGATAGGAGAATGTGATGATCATCGAGGAATCCTTTACCAAGCTTTTATTCGTGATAAACGCGAACGATTTCTGAGAAGAAATCTCCAAACAGTAGGCGTAAAATTGGTCATTGGCTCGATTGTTTTCTTATTGGAGGATGACTTGAGGTTGAATATTTACATGAGCTAGACAAATGTACAGAAAAGGGTTCGGAGATCTAACGAACAGGCGCGTATCTAAAACTTATGGGAGGGATTTATCTGAGTTATGCTTATGACGTGTTTCGTCGGGCTCTATCAAGCGCCAGTCGAAATGTTGAACCTCTTATTGTTTCTTTTTCTGTGGATTCCACGTTTGCATTGTGCTCTACCTCTTCGCTCCAAACTCTGAACTCGGTCCAGTGTTTCGACAGATATGCATGTTGTTATCAAAGAAATCGACTTACCGTAGACAACTACACGGACATATTCAACAATTGGATCATCTTCTGTAGTCGCCAATGTCGATACACCGAAATAAGTATTATGTTGGTTGGAAACTTTGTTGATTACAAGAGATCCATCAGGTTGAACACCGTATTCTCCGGACTCGTATCCTGGTCCAGATACAATACCTTCTCTTTGGGAAATTAGTTGTCGATCTTCGCTAGTCAAATTGGACGAGTTGTACCAAAATGTTCCATATAAACCACCAGGAAAGTTGCAGGATATCATACCTTTTTTTCCCAATTGCAGATATTGCGGAGTTTGACACTTATCTGACGAGACAACCGTGCCTGTTATTGAAGAAAAAAGACGTTTACCTTGTTTCATATCAAATGAAAGTTGTAGTATATTTTTCCCTCAGACCAAGTTCCATTCTCCAGTCCAAAATGTATAAATTGATAAGTCTAAGGAACATAGAACCATCATATGAAATTGTAATGAATTTTGCCTTGCATTCAACTACAATTTAAAAATACCATTCAATTGACATCCTACCCCAAACAGAATAGCATCCTCCACATTGCTTTTCCATCAGTTTGCCAGACACATTCACCCCATTTACAAAGGTCACCACCCCAACCCTTTCCTGACAATTCGTCCCTCCCAATGCTGGGCATATGCATGTGATGTGATTGAGTAAGTACTTCCCCCGACATAGGAAGTCTTAATACCGGAATGCAGGTATTTCATTTCACTTCTTGTATCGTCATTTGAATATGTTACCCTTCCTTCTCCCTTACATATATAACCCACCGCAGCCCCCCCCCCCTACTCTCCGAGATAAATCCGGTACCCGGTACTGGATCTTACCACTTAAAATGCACCAAAGGATAGCAGGGATCACAAAAAGGTTTGTTGTAGACATCTAAGAAAGAAATAAAAAAGACATTTAATTGTACTCCTGACATAAATTGAACGTGGGACATCATCAAAGAATGGAAATCAGGCCTGGTATTCAGAATGGCCCTTCATAGACCTGTGGGCACGGATTGCTTTGGAATAATATAAGATGATTTCCAATCTATAATCTACGGATGAGATGAGATTACTGTTAGTTTTTATGGCAAAAATTAATGATAAAACAAACCCATTTATGTTATACTTGCAATGTAACGCTACATAGACGTACACCTTAAAAGGATATACTAAAGGACATGCAGATGTATAGAACAGAGACACGCAGAAGACTAAGAAATGATGGTTAGGTTGGGGATCCTTCGACTTTTCGTGTAGGGGAGTGTAACCTTATAGTCCATAAGTTAGGTCTAAAGGCAATGCTGTGCTTTATAATACTTTACTCGTATGCTGTAGAAAGATATGCTACTCTGGTTTACATGTTTAGTGTAACGTTCGTCAGCATATATTTTAGAGGGCAAACCTTCACATTAAGATATGCACATTGCACATTGCATACCATAGAACTAGAAGTAGGACGAATGAAGTACTGAAGCCACTTATCCAACTGGTGGCGCTTTGCTGGTACGTCAAGAAAGTACGGGCGCGCAATCTAAATACTACGCATTTAGGTGCCAAAATCGTCAAAAATATGCCAGTGGACTGCAGTTTCACATGTAATTCTTACGAAGCGATATAAGAAGCAATTAAATGAATACAATTACAGATACTGATGTATTGTTATATACTGGATATAGTTATCCTAGGCCCCTAAACCGACTGCGGTTGCCCTTTCAGTTGCGATATGACTAAAGCCTAATAAAAAACTTATCACCAATTAATTTTGCTTAAAACTGTATCCTTAACGATAGATCCACATCCCAGAATAACATTGGATGAAGGTTTTGATGTACTGAGCTTATAACTAACAATTCAGTTATAGGAAAATAAGCTTAGACTAACTTAAGCCTTTGCACGTAGCTTTGACCTTGGTCTAAATTAGGGAACCTAGGTCATAATTTCGGCCTAGAACTTTTTAGTCTATTAACATATCTAGAATTGTTCAAATCTTCAAAGTCATCTTCCATTTGCAACATCTTCCCAACACTGCAATTTGACAAAAGGACATAAGCAGTATACGACTAGCCAGTAAGCTGAGTTTTGAGATAGACCAAATTCTGAACTCTATAGTCTATTTGCAAGCGACACTCTCAAGCCACTACTTGTACTCACATCTCATCCTTATGACTGTGACTGACTGTAGACATGCATCAAACTTTTTGCACCCTCAATATGAAGTTGTTTTTTTTTTATTATGGAGGCATAATTGCAGAGGCATGAGAAACTTGCTACAGAATGTCTTGTGTTTAAGGTGGTAGGGACTTGCCCTACCTGGAAGCATGTTGTGGGTTACTTCATTATTAACAAACTCTCAGCTCAAGCTCAAGCCCAGTTGATTAACCAATGTATTGGAATTCTAACTGAATATAGAAGGAGCGTCTATTGTCTCACATTTGAAGGCCGTTACACCAATCAATCAACAGCAAAGATTCTTGGAGCTAAACTTTCATTCCCTGATCGGCAGTCAAGCTTTCCTCATCCTACCCTCCCAAAATAAAATGTGTCAATAATGTTTGATGCATGTCACATGCTTAAATTGATGAGAAATTCATTTGCAGATATGAAAATCATTCAGTTTACAATAGAGTATGGGGAAGATAAGAAAGTTGTGTGGCAATTCATTGAAAAACTAGTTGAGGTACAGGAAAAGGACACAATGTTCTTAGCAAACAAAGTTACTGCAAAGTTCATTTAATGGAGAAATCTCAAATTTAATGTAAGCTTGGCTGCACAGACATTGAGTTCCTCTGTTTCGGATGCCATTGACTTTCTGCGAGAAGATATGAAGATCCTATCATTTGATGGTAGTCAAGGGACTAATGAATTCATTCGAAACATTGAAAACTATTTGATAAACTCAACTCCAGGGTACCATCAGAAAAATGTGTAAAGGCCCCTTTGAGGAAACATTCTATGGCAGAATGGACTGACTGGTTCATTAGCTGCTGCAAAGTTCTTTAAAGTCTCAAATATGTTAGTGGATGCCCTCTTCATTCCACAAGAATGAAAACAACAGTGGTTGGATTCATCATAACTATTATGTCAACTCAAAGTATCAACAAGACTTTGATAACCAGGTCGACAAACCAGCTTCATTATATTTAACGCACAGTTTTCACAACATCACAATAAACTTAGGCAACGTGGTGGATGGAACAATAATCCAAAAACACGACAACTTTCTTGGTCATTGAGAAGTGTTATGATAAAACATTGATTTCAAAAAGTTCTTCTAGAAAACAGTTTCATGTTTGATAGCCTTCAAGAATTCATTTTTCAACGGAAGACTAGAAGGAGACGAGCACCACTGGTGAGAAATGGCACCACATTACCAAGACTACCAGGTAACATAACATTACTGAGTCTTCAGTTCATGAACTATCCAACTGATATTCAAGAAAACTGCCTCTACCATATTGCTGGTTATGTCTCTCGAAGAATGAGACAAGATATTGAATGCATGGACTGTGCAAAATCAATATTTGAATCCATCTCCGAGGGTGCTAAATACCAAAGGTATTCACTGATTCTAAGACGCAAGGACAGAGGAGGATTAAAAGTGCCATCATCGAACGTTGCCAAAGTTTTCCAAATTTGCTAATTAGTTGTTCAGGTACAGTACCAACATACATAGCATTTCTTCATCAAAGTGAAGTCATTTCGAACATGACTTGCATCTATAATAATTTTACAAGGTATGAAGCCTATATCATTTTATATATTTTCTTTAAGTCAGTCATGATTGCAAATTCTCTTGTTCAATCATCTTCTAGTTGAAGAGGTGAAAATTTAGTATTCACATTCAGATTTTAGTTTCACCATTCAAGGGTAAACTCATGTAGAGATACAAAAAAATGCTATGAGGCCCTAATGAGGCCCTCTTACAAAATTTACAATAGAAGAAAACAGAAATTACAAACATATAAACGTATATAGAACATAGTAAAAATAATAATAAAACACAAAATAAAATGATAAAAAACTTTGAAATAGAAGTAAAGCGAGTAGAAAAAAACATATCAAGGTCTGTTAAATACAACATTACAAAGCATTAGAAATGTTTTATTTAGGCTCCCTCCTGAACAGCATAACAGGTAGCCTATTAACATTCCACAACTATGATAGAATATCAAATAAACCATGAAACATGCAAATTGCCATAAGGAATGAAATTCATGTCTTGAAAATATCTCAAACATATAGAAATTTTCTTCCTGGTATACACCACTGCACTAAGAACTGGGCAAATGACAAAGTAATCTTATTGACACGTAAGCACCTAATGTAATACCCATATCACACTGGCCAAGTTTTTTACATTTTACATTAGCCCTAATGTTAGTCTATATGAATACAAAAATGCATACAGTATTAGTACTGTACTACTAAAAAGCTATGCTGTAAGATTTTTAGGCTTATACCTAAAATGTCAATGGTATTGCTGCATTATTGGCTAGGCCTTACGTTACTACATAGTAACTTCGATTGTCGCCCCACTTGCTTGAGTCATTAGAGGCGAAAAAACGTTCAAAGTTGTTTCTTAATGCAGGAGTATAGTTCTTACCACTTTGGTAGCCATAACATGTCTCTGTTGTAAAAATTACACCGACTCTTTCGAGAAAAAAAAAACGGATAAAGTCAAATTTAATATTAGAGTCGAATGCACAATGTATGTATGAAGACGTACAAATGATATGGCTTTATGCCGTACAACGCAAACGTCATTCACTCTTTTCAAGGCTTGACTGCTTTAACGCAACAAATTCTACTTGGTATCATGAGCCTCGTTACTGCAGCTATATATATATATAATAGCCTCTTCATTGTCCAAGCAATGTGAATAGGCTATGACTAATTGTTATGGAATTCATGATAATACAAGCATAGCTACTGTACACCTTGCCGCATGCTGAGTCATATAAAGTAAAATACACATTCTTGTAAACTAGGCTATGTCTCTTCGTGTTCTAGGCCTAGATAGAATCGGCATTACAAACTTCAACGAAGCGTTGGCATTATTCTATCAGAATGCCAAAACAAAAAA
Source organism: Apostichopus japonicus (assembly GCF_037975245.1). Lineage (NCBI taxonomy): Eukaryota > Metazoa > Echinodermata > Holothuroidea > Aspidochirotida > Stichopodidae > Apostichopus > Apostichopus japonicus. The sequence goes on along the minus strand of NC_092576.1, from coordinate 6,051,732 downwards.
GGTTAATAACGTCAAATCCCAAAAATCAACACAACGATACGCGTTGCACAGATCATTCGTATGACACGCAGAAATGACAAAGGAAGTATGCGTTACAGGTGGCATACTCCTATTAGCGTATATATCAAAGTGCCAATAAGGAGCAGAAGAACAATTTTTTGGCTATGTTATCAATCAGGATCTGCTTTTTTGTGGCTTGGATGTTAAAGATCATGAATGGAAGCACATGTGGTTCAAACATTAAGAAAATAAAGGCACTTTTTGACCATTTTAGCCCTCACAGAAGCAGCGTACAAAAAATGTTTACGACTGGGCAAAGAAGTTTGTTTACAGGAAACTTCATGGCTCTCGTAGCAAAGAATCTGCATGACCATGATACGGAAAATTGATGGTACCATCAAAGGCCAACTTGTCAGCTAACCAGTGATAGGTAGCGCTCAGTTTGTTAGACCTTTTTTCAAGACTTAAAGACCACATCACTTAGTGTTTCCGTACAGGCAGTTTCGAATGTGAATTGTATAGTGTAAGACTTTCCTCACCAATAACATGAAGGAATATAGACGTTTGAGATTTCGTTGAGTTTTCTGTCCCCCCGGAGGCCTCAAGATATAGCAAGAATCTTTCATTAAAATTCTTCCAGTTCTCTGACACGTACCGGTGAACTGTAGTCCTGTTGGTGGCGATAATCATAGTGCCATGTATTACTAATCTGAATTTACACTGTTCATGTAAACCACATGTCAATACGATGGTTACCTATTCTAACGTTGTCCTCGTATGCTCGTTATACTATACTGTAGTTGACTGTAGCAGGTGTGTCATGTCGGCCTAGTCTACCTGATCACTATACCACATAACGTTAGGTATCGCCGAGTAACACTGAACAGTATGTGTATTGTACACTTGCGAAATGTGCAAAGTCGCACCTCCGCTACCTATAAATATTTCTTGAATTCGTCCAAATATATACATAATTGCCCCCAAAAAATGTTACAATGTAAGAATTAATAGATAACCTTGACAAAATTATTCAACCCCCCCCTCCCGCCAAATAAAAATTAAGAATAAAATAATCATTGGCCTTAAAAAAAAAGTATAGCTTACTAATGTTTGACATGCTGTTTCTAAGTTTTTACAATGTTTGAAGTTAAAGTCTCAATATGTGTTTGCTGATGAATTTCGGAAATTAAACTTCCGAGGCAGTTCAGTGTTTCTTATTCTAAATGCACCTCGGACAGGTGGGTTTAATTGAGAAAAGCTTTCGCAATCAAAACAAGAAATATATGCTCTGATATATATATTTATATATATATATATATATATACATATATATATATATATATATATATATATATATATATATATATATATATATATATATATATATATATATATATATATATATATATATATAAATATATATATATATATAGAAGCGGCACGATAAATAAAGCTGTTACTAACACACGAAACCCTTTGGTAACAAATTCCTGTACTTGCACTCTTGAAATAAGTATTGGCTGCTAGAAAATTAAGACAAACTTCACATTTGTTCCAATACCCTTGTAGTTGTACCAGCCTAAACCTGGTTAAATGTACTAAAGTTATTCTTATGAGTAGGTTTTGGATGCTCCTTTAAACATTTAAGTCTTCTGTAAACCGTAGAGATGGAATTCTGGAGGTAGGTGAGTGAAGGGAGAGGAAGGGGTTGTTCTGTTTTTTTGTTGTTCTCCTTTCTGATTGTAAAGTTCTGTATTTTTTCAGGGGGAGTCACTACCCGACAAGCCCTATAAGTTTTCTTAGTACGTTTCCTTTCAGAATTTTTGTTTCTTATCTCCTTCTATGTTATATGTTAACTTATGTTGTGATAGAACAAAAATATATGAAAAGAAAATGTAAGCTTGTTTTCAACATATTCAACCATCGTTGTTTACCATCTTTTTTACGAAATAAAGAATATTTACAATCATACAAAAGATAAGAGAGATCCATCTATCCATGTTTAGACCATTGTGATATTGTCTTTACACGAATTTCAAACTTTGACCTCTGTTAACCTGCAAGACATTTGACCCTTACCAGTGATCTACATAACATATCTGACGTCCCCACTTCTTGTGTTCCAGTTCTTGTACAACCTGTACTCACTATAGGGAATCAGCATCATAGGCCTACCGAGTATGATATTTAATCAAGCTCTTTCTCTTTTTCTCTTACATGCCATCATAATCGCAAAGATTCCTTTCGCTTCCGGTGTAGAATCAAATTAGAGATCCGGTTGGATTAGTGATTTTCTGCCGTGTTTCGTTTGAAAACGTTACGCAATTTACAGCATTGAACACCGTAGCGTAAATGTTTGCCTTTTATTATTCGAATGCTCAGCAAGGTTCTTGCACAAATGCAAACCTGCCTATCAAATACAAATCTTGCATTTTGCAGTTTTATGTAAATGTCTCTAAAGGGCTTCAGTTTTACCGATATTAATATCGACAAATAACCTTTGATCTCTACCAATTTCAAAATAATTCTTGTGCTCACGAGGGAGAATTTAAATACCAGAGTATGATGTTTTGAATAATCATATCATAACTTCAAAAATTCAGACTTTAATAACTGTTGACCTCAAGTGAGATATGACTTCTATATACTTTACTGAGATTTACATATCAAAATAAATCAACTGTGAATATGACTTACAGTGTAAAGAAGGCTTTTGATTTGACCTACGTCGACCTCGAATAAACTCTGACCTCCACTAATTTTAACAGAACTCTTGTACTGACCAATGGAGTACTTACACACCAGATATGAACTTAAAGCAGCGTGTACCTTTTGATCGAGTTATTTTGTTAATAAAATTTACAGACTTTGATTTGTTGCCTTCAAATGGCCTTTGACGAATAACATTTTCGATTAGGTCGTTTTACTCAAGAAGCTCTATTGACATACCAAGTATGTAACTCAAGCAAAACGTATTGTTTACTTATCGTATTTTCAATACATTCAGACTCTGACCTATGTCGACCTCAAATGAAAATTCATTTCCAACAATTCAATTGTACTCATCAATATATGACTTACATAGAATGATGAACGTCAAGCAAGACGTACATTTTTACACTGGGTGTTTACACTTTGGACGTCAAATGACCTTTGCCTTCAAAAGGAATATGCTTCGCTTAGACGTTTACTCAAATATCAACGCAAAAAATGCGTTAAGCTTTCGATGCTTTAATAAGCTACATCTTTGGAAAATGTTATATATGGAACCTTCCTTCTAAAGATAACATATTTACAATACCTCTGATTCCTACTCGAAATTAATGACAAACCAGAAGCTAGTTGGCTTTGTTATCGTGTTTACAAGGTTTTCAGACTTTGTCTTTAATGTTGTTGGCATATGACCTTGGGCCTTGGACCTCAACCAATATCAATATGGTTTTTATACTGAAAAAGTTGGATCTACATACCAAGAGTGATGTTCAACAAACATGTATCTGTTGAGTTATAGTGTTGACAAAGGTTTCGACTTTGACCCTGTGATCTCAAATGAATATTGAACGTTTACTGATCAATTTGGATCTACATGCCAAGTATGAAGTTCAACAAAGATTTATGTTTAAAATATCGTGTTTACAAAGTTTACAGACATTGACCACTTTAACTCATTACGTTAGATCTACATTCTAAGTGTGAAGTTCAACCACGATTGACCTTTTGAGTTATCGTGCTAACAAAGTCATCAGACTTTGACTTCTGTTGACCTAAACTGACCATTGAACTTGCACTCATCAAGTTGGATCTGCATACCAAGTGTGAAGTGCAGCAAAGACGTATCTCTTGAGATACCGTGTTTACAAAAGTTTTCAGACTTTGACATCTTATGACATCATATAACCATTCACCTTCACGGAAATGAATAGGGTTTGTAATTTTAATGAGACAGGTACACATGCCAAGTATGGATTAAATCCACCATGAACGTTTAGAGTTACCAAATTTCCAATCAGATTTCACCCGACTCCGTTACCATCGCATATATTCCATTCACCTTCTGAAGATATTGTTTTTACGAAGTTCTGCTTTTAATTTTGTAAGATGTTGGATAAAGCTTCCTTTCCCTTCAGAAAATAACAGACACCTTCTACTCAATATGATACATCCACATGCTAAGTATGAGATCTGTTGAAGATTACCTGATATTGTGTTTATTATGAATATACATTTTGACCTCCAGTGACCTCAAATGACCTTTAAAATTCTCAAAAACAATAGCCTCTTTGTACTCAATATGGGGTAATAAATTAATTGAAGATTCCTTGCGTGTTTACGTGCAAAGCTGCATTCGTCCTGATATTTCTTAGTCCTATCTGTTAAAACGAGAGATGATTCAGCTGCATCATGTGGACTTCGTCCTCCTGCCTTTCAAATTTCAAACTTTCACATCGGATGGAGATTGTTCATAATCCGAGTCTTCCAAAAGCTATGCTCTAATAAAATGAAATTTTCAAATATGTGAATAAATACGACCATAGTAAATGCATGCTACACGCATTAACAATTGTATCATCTCTCAGTGATTAGCATTTACTCTAAACACTATACATTAGCTTAGTGAATGTGCACAAAGAACGACATGTGTAGTGCAGTTTACTGATCGTAAATAAATGACGACAATTGTACTGTATAGCTTACTGATTGTTCACAGACGACAATTGTATTGTAGCCAACTGATTGTACACACATAGCGACATTAGTACTGTATAGCTTACTGACTGTACACAGACGACAATTGAATTGTAGCTAAATGATTGTACGCACATAATGAGATTAGTACTGTTTAGCTTACTGATTGTACACAGACGACAATTGTATTGTAGCTAACTGATTGTACACAAATAACGACATTAGTACTGTCTAGCTTACTGATTGTACACAGACGACAATTGTATTGTAGCTAACTGATTGTACACACATAACGACATTAGTACTGTATAGCTTACTGATTGTACACAGACGACAATTGTATTGTAGCTAACTGATTGTACACAAATAACGGCAAGTACTATATAGCTTACTGATTGTACATAGACGACAATTGTATTGTAGCTAGATGATTGTACACAAATAACGACATTAGTACTGTTTAGCTTACTGATTGTACATAGACGACAATTGTATTGTAGCTACCTGATTCAACACAACAGACGCCATTAGTACTGTATAGCTTACTGATTGTACATAGACGACAATTGTATTGTAGCTAATTGTTTGTGAACAGATGACGACAGTTGTATTGAGGTATACTTGTAGTTGTTAGAAATTTTTTACAACACATAATATATGATGTTGTGACCTCTGAATCTATATAGAACATGGTTTATCAGTTCGGATAAGGTACATAATTGAACCGCAGTTTAAAGACTTACTTTTCTGTTTGGTCGGTCTGAAAAGCAACAAATGGGTAAGAATATTATCACAGACAACATTAAAATATGGAATATGATCAACATGAACAAAGAAAATTAGCTTGCTTTATGTAGCAAAACACAACATTATAAACATTGAAACCGTGCGTTACAAGCTGATTTGAGTTATTCTATAATTCACATTGCATTTAAAGTCAACACATGCAATGAATTATAAAATGATCTAACTTAAATGTCTTTCAGCTTAGCAATGTTGTAATCGCATGAGTTTAGGATCGGTGTTCTACCATGTTATCATATAAATTTCACCATGGTAACCACACTACCTTGTTGTGAACATATCTACCATTTAAAGTCATAACCGCAGTGGCAGCATCAAAGGGACGGGGAGGGCATGAGGGTTGGGGAGGGCAATGAGGGCATCCCCAATCATGTTTGCACCCAGGCCTCAGTCGGCTCCCCTCCCGTCTACGTTTCTAGTTAATACAAATCAGTTGTTAAAGTCATAATTTGTAACCACCCCCACCCCCACCCTCCCACACACACTATTTGTTTGTACTTCGACTTTCTGGAAATTAGGATTGATACAGCATTTATTTATATCTACATATAATTTGTGAATCCCTCCAACATTAAGAATACTTTCTGCCAATTTTCTCAACACAATTTATTCTACAGATTGAAAGAGAATTCACTCATTGATCAGACTGTCTAGACATATCAGAGGATTTATATCACTATTTGCAATGAGCAACGTCGTTCCTCTCTAACTCTAAAACCTATATGTGGTTCAACTCCTTGATCAGGAAATGCGGATGTGTTATTTCTGAGACAAAGGATTCCTAACACATCTTATAAAGTCTACACCAATCGAGAATCCCAAATAATATTACAGGTGTGTAGGCAATGCTTCATAGTGTATATATTCTAGCACTTAATATTTCCAATTGCTTTTCTTTCTATAAAGTTACCTCTGACTCCTGTGATTTTAATCACTAACCATGTAGTAATGCATTTTAAGGTTCGTGTCACTCTGTGTTAAACAACAGTATATATTTCTTAGGAGCAATTATTTCCTACGCATAGCAAATACATAGCAGGTATGTATTGCTTGCTTACACAGCAATTTACATCTTAACCAACTTTACTACACAAAGTTATACCTAAAAATACTAGTTGCGGTAAAAAATTAATTTGTTGCAATTTGTACAGGTAATGGAATGGAATCACGTGTCATAGAATACAACCAGTTAAGGCATCAAATTAAGTTTACTACCTCTTACGCGTGAGTCCAAAAACGGTGGATCCCATTTTAGAACGGGGACTATGACCGAGATTTCTCGAAGTTTTTCCTTTGTGAAGTCAAAGGCAAACTTAACAGCAACGGACAGTGAGGTAAGTATAGGGGCGCTATCAAAAGAACGGGCAGTTGGATGGGAGGGGAGAATCATAACCAGTTGCCAGTTTGGGTATCGTTGCTAGACTAAGTTTACTTTTGTTGATGCTTCGTTAGGCCACTTCAGATGGTATACTTCAACATTTTATCTTTTAAATTGTGACTTCTTCACCCCCTAAACTTCGCTTTTGTTCATATCATTTCAGCATTTTTTCTCGGAAGTCTAAGTTGTAATACCCAACATTTCTGTTTTTTCATCTCCAAATGACGATCTCATCGACTTTTTTTTTACCCCCTGTTTGATTTCTTACCAAAGAATAAGAAATTATGTCTCTAGTTATATTTAAAAATTTCGACTATTTTATATCAAACTTCTATATTCTAAAACTGTTGACTGTTTTTTTCCTGCAAATTTAAACGACTATACCTGAAACTTTCAAACATTTCCTCAAAAGTACGTCCTATAATTTTCAAAACGTCGACTTTATTGTACGACATTTGGTTATTTCAAAATATCTACTCTCTCCTCCAACATTATGACTTATGGGGTATGTGTAACAAGCAAATAATCGCTTGACTATGGGTAAGGTTTTAAATTTAACGTACAGTAGTCTGGCGTTAAGTATGACAGGGTGGTACTAAGTGTAGTAGTGTAGCCGTGTAATTTTGACGAAATAATATATTTTGGAGTATGCGTGTGTAACAAAACAGATCATTCGAAGATTATTTTTAATTCCAAGTACGGTTTTAAAATGGGTATTTATTTGAAGACAGTACCGATGTTTGATGCAGCTATGCTCCTTGTGTAAATATAAGCCTGATCAAATATTGACTGGTTAAAGCCAATTTTTTCTGAAGGTTTTTTGCTCGATTATTATTTTGCGAAACCGTATTTTAGCAGTGCCAAAAGGGGGGGGGGGGGAGGGGGCTGACGCCCCGCCAGCCCACCATGCAACTGCTATCCCTATGGTCATTAAGGTAAATATTTGTCCTAACCTATTGTGGTGGAAAGGAAAAACGAGAGGGCGGCAAGAGTGTATTGATTTTACACTAAAAAACCATATCTCGTCCCACCAAAATATTATGGATCACATTATTGAATAGCAGAAAGTGGTATACACATTTCCAATTGTATAAACATATACAAATCCTTACATTTAACTCTGACGTTCAATCTTTTGGTTGATAATTAAGCAAATTTACCACAAAATCTATTGAATCATTACCTTTTCGTAAAGAAACTGATGGAAGATATAATGGAATAATAAATCTACCGTTTTACTTACCATGTCTTTATTTGCCCTCTCTTTCTGTAATACAAGTGTAAGACATGAACTTCAATATTATCACCCACATACACAGATCATGCAAAACTAACACGGGAGAGCAAACGAGAATTAAATGTTTTCTCTTGAAATTGGAAGTGAACTTATTCTTGTGTATTTATCTACTTTATTACAGTTCGTTTCTTGTGAAGTAGCTAATTTTACAGTATCTTTTGCCAACGGCAATCACACAAACGTTTAATACAGAAAAGTAAACTTAATGTCTTTATAAGGGTACTCTATACTTTGGGGTTTTAAGTGGCGTACTAGTAGTAATTCAATCTGCAAGAGGTAATAACTCATTCATATTAAATCTCCAACCACCATTTTAACTTTGATTGGACAGAAGATGTCTATAAGTTAGGAGTTAGGAAACCATGGCTTTAAGGAGAGTTATTACAGCATGATAAATAAACCACTTACCTCAAACCTCTTTAAATGAAAATTAAGATGTGAAACAACAGTTTAATATTGTCATATATATATATATATATATATATATATATATATATATATATATATATATATATATATTTATATATATATATACATATAAATATACATATATATATTAATATATATAAATATATATATAAATATATATATATATTTGTATATATATATATATATATATAAATGAAAATCGAAATGAGTTGGAAAATCAAGAACAGTGAACAAACTTCCAGCCTCCACCGGGATTCTAACCCGGGCCTCCCGTTCTGTAGGCGGACACCCTAACCATTAGGCTATAGACGCTGATTGTATGTCCAGAGGTTTGAAACCGGTAAGGAAGGTCGTAATTCCACTGTAGGCGTTTGTCACCTGTATCGAACAATACTAGTTCTGTTTTTGGTGACATATTTTGCCTTACTCTAGAGATCAAACATGATGCTAACCAACTCGAAATCAATTGTGATTCCTATCGAATCCCGGTGGAGGCTGGAAGTTTTTTCACTGTTCTTGATTTTCCAACTCATTACGATTACAATTACGATTTTGCATATGAATATTCAGTGTAATTCACTGATCTTCTTGTTCTTGGCACAAGGTAATTCTAACACTTCATTGTTGTTACTTTGGTTGACTTTGTTCTAAAGGTAAGATATCAATATACAGTTTATCAAAATCTACACACATTTGAAGCCGTCTCATTGATAAAAACGAAAGAATGGGCTATTAAATCTACTTCTTAACAATTTCTGTTACATCCAGGTCACTGCTTTTCTGTCTATCATATCTTCTGAAAAGCCGTGGCGCAACTGCCCTCCTCAGAGGTAACACGTAATTGCGTCTCTCCTGAAAAACGTGAGAGTCGTTGGATGGATAGATTGTTGTTGACTTCAACTGTTCTTATTCTTTATTTAACGGGCATATATATTTTACTAAGTTATGTTTACTTACAAGCTCTTTATATTGATAATATTTCAAAGGACCGTTTGCAGTACTCTGTGTGAAAAAAAACAAATAACAATGTGATTAGTACACATCACTTCCATTGGTATTTATGCAAGAAGACCTTAGCAGCAACTTGAAGGTTGTTACTAAGACGAACCCAAATGAATTTGACCATGTTAGTTTTCTTCTACTGCGTAAAAGAGTCTCTTTAGAAAGTAGTATATTTAAAATGATATCTTCAAATAACATTTTGTTACCAAGACATACCTCCCACTGTTCAGTATCGTAATTCAAACGCAGTACTCCTGCAGGTGCATAACCAGTTTGCCACTCGACTGAAAGAGACCGTAAAAGGAGTTTTTCATAGTATCTATGGAAACTTGAATGTGTCAAACATTTAGTACAAGCCCGTTTTGTCAGCTACATCCGGACATATAACATTTATTTAAGTTTTGAAGACTTTAATTGATAAACCTAGTAATTCCCGACTCTACAGATAAATTGTGCCATCTGTATTTGTGGCACAAGTAATAGTCTTCTTGACATTCCTTTATTACTCCCTCACTAGTTATACTGGCGTCCTGTTCACAACTCATATTTGCTAAAAACACCCTTCCACATGGGACTGTGCATGTCGTCAACTCTCGGTGTTCTGCCTAATGCTAACAATAGGAAGAAAAGAGGCCGATGGCAAATGCATTGATTATTGGAGAACGTAATTTGAAAATCTGTTAATGATCTGATATCTATCCGAGTTGCTATTCTATAGAATTTTTAACTCGGTTTTCCCACTCGGCCTTCTCCAAGCACAAACAACTTTCTTCGGATATGTGGACCGTTCGTATTCCCTTTCGTGAGATATCGCACATGTACGTATGTCCCACCATGACTGCAAAGGTGAACACTCACTACCTCCCTTCCGCCCTCCCCTTTCAGGAAAAAAAGTGATTAATGCACCCATGATTAGATGACAATCCAACCTTATCTACATAGTACTACTGGAGCTTAAAACAAATATAATTTTCTTCAAACCATAAATAGATGCTGAAACATTATACGACGAAAATATCAATTGAACAAACATGAAAGCAATGTACCTAATTGAGACCCCTTATGGATTATACACTGGTCTGGTACTGTGTTTGTACAGTCCAGAGGTCAATTACAATGTAAATATACTCTTATCAACTGAGTGTTTACCTCAAATACCCCCACCCGCCTCGCCCAAAAAAATAAGTAAATAAATAGATAAATAAATAAAAAGAAAGAAAGAAGAATAACAAAAAATATAGAATTCTTGTATTCATTACGTTATATCAGCTACCACCTATAAATTTCATCCAAACTGTACTTTTTAACGCATTGTGTTTAAAAAGATTTTAAAGCTTTGGCCTTCGTTTACTTCATTTCACTTTTGAAGCAAAGAATTTTTCTTCTGTTTACTAAATTGGATCAATATCCCAAGTATGACATTAAACCATCATGTTCTTTTAGACTTGAAGTGTTTATACAAAGCGTGTCGCACATGCCCACAACATACCAAAATGCACGTACAATTACCATCGCATTAATCTATTTGGCTTCGATAAGAAATGCGCTATGCTACTGGCATTATGCCCGACGAAAGCAAATATGAGCCCAGTAGGTAAAAATGTAGCTTTAGGGTTTTAGATAAAGACGTGAAGAAATCTCCTTTTTGCGTGTTTTACTAATTTTTCTCAAACCAGTTGAACACAGGATAATCATAAACGCATAAGTCATTTGCTCTTAATCGTGCAGATGCAATCAGTTACACAACTTCATTTCACCTCATCAACAATTACATGTAAAGATCAATATATTTGTAACAGTAATTTGTTAAACTGCATTCTTACCACGCGGCTTCTGTTGTACCGTGCTCAACTTGTTCTCAAATTTAGAGGGCAGCAGAATTCTTTCAATCCTTTGAGAAAAAAATTGTATTACTTCGTCAATGTTTTGCTATTAGATAAACTGAAAGGTGTGCAATATTATACTTTTATTGTTAAGTCCACAAATGCGGGTTCGAGTATTTTTATCATTTTGGTTTCATTTCATATCTGATGCAGCCTGCTCAAACGAAGGAGCATACCACCGAATTTCTTTGGTAGATAAATCAATCAATTATCTAAATGAGGTATATTTTGTACGTGTTATTGTGTGTGAGTAAGCACGAGACGGTTCGACATGCTGCTAAAATGTCTTCACATATAGTTGTTACAGTAATTATTCCAACAAATAGGTAAATTGAATAAATGTAACTCTTTCTCAGACATTATGAACAGTAGTCGACTGTTCAAAGTAACAACGCATACTTGATATCGGTCGGTGAACTGCTGTGACAAGCATATTGCAGGATACTTATCAATTTGGTTAAGTCCCATTGTTGCCATTTTTCGTTTTCAAAGCTCAATCCTTTCAAAGTGTTAAGCGGAGGTAAAACTGCCCCAGAGCTTAGATTAACAGCTCCACCGTTTTCTTCAACTGAAGTAAAGCTTTCTCGCAGTATAATCCTTTGAATGTCAACCTATTCAAGAAATTAACTACATAATATAAGTTTGAGCAAACATGAATGAGGAACCTCGAATCGTTATCAACATTGTTTATATCATTGACTAACTAAGATAGATCACAAAGTAATTCAAAGATTGGCCAACAAAAATGCAGTTTATACTTGCTTTAGCAATCTAAGTATGGTGTTTCTTTACATATCGTGTAACAAAAGAAACCTTATATGAAAATTGAAACATGACAGTTGTCTCAAATTAGCTCAGGTATTGTTTATTTATAATATTGATATGACGATGCCTGGAGCTTTTGGCTCCATGATTCTTTTTAATGAATTTATGCCTGCAGGTTTAATTTAAGATAGGTAAGCCCCACACATGATGTGAATCGGTAAGAAAAAGGCTAATTGACAATGGAGATGACCAACAATCAAAGGAACATTGCTCACCTCTGTACCAACAAAAACTTTTTTTCATTTAATATATATCAACTTTACACATAGTTATGTAATATTCATATCTTAATCGCCGTAACTTGAAGCATTTAAAGTTTAAAAATTATTCTTCACAAAAACACAACAAATTGACATATTTCATGATAGTTATTACAACATCACGTGTATGATTACGAAGTCCATTATTTTACCTAATTATTAATCAGTTAAATCGTATATATATTACAACGTGCTAATCCACTTTGCAGTTTTCTTCGATAGAGTTTGAAAATTACTAAAATCAAGTGGACACTATATTCAGGCAATTTTGTTTTAACATTTCACATATCATTGCTTCAACAGAAACAAGTATTAAGAGAAGTAAACAAGAGTTTTAACTCACTGAAAGTAAAAAATACGTGAAGTCGCTTTTTGAAATATCGAAACATCATGAATTAAGACATGACTGAACGGTTAACATATTAGGCAAGCACTTGTTAGATGTATATATGAACTTAGTGGATATTGTGGCTAATGTTTTAGTTTGAAAGTTTAAACAAAATAGAATGAAATAATAAAGATAACTATTTACGGATCGGTCACCTATATTCTCAATGTATAATATTTTCAGATCCTTCCACCACTTGTCATGGTTTGACAAAAGAACATCAAGCTTAGTTGCATTATTTTTGTATTTCCTCTTCACACTGAATCGAAATTAAAGTAATAATAGAAATCCTTATAAAAAGTTTTTCACCTGTCTTTCAAACGCTTCCTTCAACCTCATTACTATCCCATCGTGTACATCTCGAGTTTGGTCTTTCAAAATTATAACTTGCTTACAGAAGGCTTTCAATGAAAGAACAAGGTCGATTTATGAGTAACAGTCTTACAATCTTATTTAATTTGATTCTGCGTCAATAACTTAAACTTAAATGCAAGTGCAGTACAAGAAACTTTATAATACAAATTGTGAACGAATAGCTTCTTACATCAAAATGAAATGCACAGTGATTGAAATTGTAAATATCCATGAATTAATCAACTAAATATAGATAGCTTAGATACCTTTTAATTCTTCTTCTGTCACCTTTATAGTCGGTTCGAGTAGATGCTGTTGTTTCTGTTGTGTTGCTTTTGTTGTTCTCTGTCGATCTTTGGAATTATTCTCTGTTGCTGATAAGATATAAACTGTATTACTCATCTAAGTATTGCAAGCTGTAGTTCTAACAGCGAAAATATAAATATTAATAATTAAAGACACACGCTTCAAACGGCATATCAGGCAGTCTAAATACGTTAGGTAAGATCGTATATAGTTATATAGCCTACATAACTTGACGCCTGAGATCTGTGGCATGTGAGTCACTCGTTTTCACGGGAACTGCATTGACAACTTGAACTAAAGAAATGACCCGCACCACTCTTTATGTGAATGTAATGATGCATACATGTACAAAGTGATCATCTCATTGTCATAGTGCTGATAATAGGAATACAGTCAAAGCGTGACTGTGGCTAAATGGGCGTGTCTAAAAAATGTTTAGAAGGAAAAGAAATGTAGTTGCCTATCTTATGTCAGGATGATCATGTATATATACATTCAAATACCACTTTAATCTTGTTAATGTTTTAATCTGCTTCATCTATTTAATCTGTTTAATCTATTGTATCTACTTTATAAATTTCATCTATTTGATCTATTTAATCTGTTTAAGCTGATTAATCTGTTGACCGTGTTTCATCTATTTCACCTGTTTCATATGTTTAATCTGCTTAGTCTGTTTAATCTATTTAATTCAGTTCATCTATTTCCTCTATTTCATGTATTTTATCTATTTCATCTGTTTCATCTGATTGATCGGTTTAATCTATATCATATATTTCATCTGTTTAATCTGTTAAATCTGTTTAATCTGTTTGATTTGTTGAAGCTGATAAATCTGTTTTACCTGTTTCATCTATTTCCTCTATTTCACATGTTTCTTTTTTATATCTGTTTAATCTGCCTACTTTTTAAAAAATCTATTTCACATATTTTCTCTATTTCATCTATTTTTCTGTTTAATGTGTTTAATCTGTTTCATCTATTTCATTTGTTCATATGTTTAATTTGTTTAATCTGATGAATCTGAATGATCTGTTTTCATCTCAATAACGTACGTCGTTGGCTAAAGTCTGACATTGAACGGTGTGTTTCAAAGAATAAGTTATGATGACATGTTGGCTAGTCAATAGCTTTAACAAATCCATGATAGGTACCAAAGTCTAAATACATACTATTATCAAGTTATATTCATCCAATGATTTCAATCTCATCAAAGTTTCTTAGCCTATCCATGTTTTCTCCCTAGACTATAATTCCGGAAGTGAAATCACCCGATTGTAACAAAAATAATGCCCTGGTTATTTACATTAGTGTATTGCTATAACTGCTATATTGCCATATATTGTTATGAAGTGCGGAAAGTGACGAACACGTTAAATCAGCATAAATAGGTTAGAGTGCTCACATTTTGATCAGAACAATATGAAACTAATTTGAAATTTGTAGTTCTTGTAACAGTTTGTTTTCACCAAAATCTCTAATAACATTCTGGACCCGTTTGGCTTACATCATTATATTTACGTGGTTTTAGTCTGAAAGTGGTTATCATCATCAAGGCAACACCGCAAACTGCTCTAATTTGTAGTGAAACAATGAAATATAGTACTGAGTTCCAAATACCATTAATTGAAACACTACGTGCACTAGGCTTTAACATGAAAGAACAATGTCGATTCATGAGTAACAGTCTTACAATCGTATTAAATTTCATTATGGGTCAATAAATTAAATTTATATGCAAGTGCAGTACAGGAAGCTTACTAATCCAAACTGAGAACGCATTGCTTCTTACGTCAAAATTAAATGCACAGTTATTGAAAGTTGTAAATAATCCATGCAGTAATCAAGTCAATATAGATATCTTAAATACCTTTTAATTCTTCTTCTGTCACCTTTTTCGTTGGTTTGGGTAGTTGCTGTTGTTGCTGCTGTTGCTGTTGTGTTGATGCTGTTGTACTCTGTCGATCTTTGGAATTATTCTCTGTTGCTGATAAGATATAAACTGCATTACTCATCTGAGTATTGTAAGCTGTAGTTCTAACAGCGAAAATAAAAGTATTAATAATTAAAGACGCAAGCTTCAACGGACATTCTGGATACGTTAGGTAAGATAATATATAGTTATATACATAACTTGACACCTGAGATCTGTGAAATATGAGTCACACGTTTTCATGGGAACTGCATGGACAACTTGAATTCTGATCTAAAGAAATGACCTGCATCACTCTTTATGTGAAGCTTATGATGCATAAATATACTAAGTGATCATCTCATTGTCATAGTGCTGATAATACGAATACAGCCAAAGCGTAACTTTTTCTCAATCAGTGGGATTTTACATACTTTTAGAAGTAAACGGATCTGATCTTTAATTACCTATTTTATGTCAGGATGACCATGTATGTTAACGTTCAAATAACACTTTTATCTATTTAATCCATTTACGTACATTGTTGACAAAAGTCTGAATTTGAACGGTGTGTTTCAACAAATAAGTTATGCTGACATTTTCTTCTGGATATTATAATCAAGTTACATTCATCTAATGATTCGGTTTCGTAGCATATCCTTACTTTCTCACATACTACTTGCGGAAAGCCAAGTCACTTGATTTTAACAAGAATAGTGTCCTGGTAATTTACATCAGTATATTGCTGTAACTCAGATATTGCCATATATTGTTCATAAGTGTGGGGAGTGACAAACATTTTAATCAGCATAAAAAGGTTAGAGTGGTCACATATTGATGAGAAATATGTAGTTCTTGTAACAGTTTGCTTTCACCATGACCCTAAACGTATTCTGGGTCCGTTTGGCTTACATCATTACATTTATGTGGTTTTAGTCTGATTGTGGTAATTTTCACCAAGGCTACTCCAAAAACTGCTCTATTTTGTAGTGATACAATGAAATTTAGTAACAGATACAGTTAATTGAGAAACGAGAAAATAAAAGCACCAGAAAGTAAGGGGCAACCAGGTTTGTAGCTAGGATTCCACACACATGGTGGAACAGGAATCACAGGAAAGCATTTCAAGAATTTTATACCAGGAAGGGTTGAGAAGTCGTAAAGAGCATCTGGGTGAGGCTCAACCAAAAGTGACCGGGCATGTAATCTGCAGGTTATGCCCTATAATTGCAATGGAATACCCTCATCCCACACTCATGCTAGTGTACGGGATGTAATCTGTATGGGATGCCCTATTATTGCAATGGAAGACCACCGTCTCACACCTCATGCTACAAGTTGGAGTTAGCACAATGTCATATCAATAATGGGAACATGGAAAATCCATTGGTGGGGCAAGGAAAGACTGAACCAGATATCCAGGTGTCACAGATTGCAATGGCTTCGAAGTTTTTTCAGTATAAATAAAGTAAACAGAGATTCCTGATAGGGAATACTGATTTCACCGTCTAGAGTTTTCTAAGAAAGCCTCGACAACAGTTTGATTCCAAAAAGAAATTTGAACCGAGTCAATTAAACAGAAATCAATTAAATACTTCAGAGTTAGATTGATATTTGTGATAAATCAATAAATTACCTTTACATCGGTAGAGGACGACTCCGATGATAATCAAATGAATCACAAAAATCACTACAACAACGATCCAACCAGTTTGTTGTTCCTCCTCTGAAATGCCAAGAGAAATAGTCAAAATATGAACATCAACAACTCCAGATACAAGTTGACATCATCTCCATATAAAAAATCAACACAGCTATCTTAAATTGGTTCATGATAGGGTCAAACATGCATGTGAATGATATACAACGGTATGTCAAATCGGTATCAAGAACTATACACCGCATACCGCGTACGGTATGCGGTTGCAACGCTTCTCCTTCAATTCCAAATCAAAACAACAAATGCATTCGATTAGTTTAGGTTTACTACGCCAATTGGCATACCACATACAATTTAACCTGCACATAAAATACTTATGGGGAAGTTCTTGCATTTTAACGTAGTTCTTACCCTGAAAAGTTACATCAGTTGATGTACATTTCGTTGCGACACCGTCAGTGCTATAAACACACGTGTACGTGCCCAAGGTAGGGTTTTCAACCGTGTTTATGACCAGAGAACTATTTTGTAATGTGAATCCATCAGGGATCATAACTTCACTTATGTTTCCAAATGCAATAATTTCTTCCGTTTGTCCCTTTTTTTTCCATACAAAGGATGACACATCTTTCCCGCAGTTCATAACCACTCTTTCATTAGGTGTTACAATCAGAGGTTCGCTAGATGCTTCCAGTATTCCGCTTTCAACCAGTATCGTAGATTCAGTGTTACCTACCTCATACACATTGCTTCTCGCTGCGCAGACGAATACACTTAATGAGAGAGAGGTTTGTAACGAAATATTCAAAACACTATGGTAAGATTTTAATTCATCGACACCAGTTCTTACAGATTCGACTGAGAAGAGATCTGTTCATCCCCACTTTTAGTTCTTAACTTCCATGACAAATCATCTAATACTTCACCTACTCGTGAAACACTACAACTTAACCTTGAAGCAGCCTTTAATTCTAAAAAGCATGATTTCTGGTCACATCCAGCAGCATCAATGGTTGGGTACGGTTCATGTGGTTTGTCTGCAAATTGTAAAAAGAAAGACGGATTAAAAACAATATTAGCCAACCAGAATACATTGGGCATATTTTAATGGTTTTATATTAAATTAGTTGGATTCGCCAACAATAAAGATCTCAGAGAAGCAATTATTCACTCATAGCTATGACGTGTTTCACCGAGCTATATCAAGCCGAAGTTAAAAAGTTGGACCACTTATATTGCTTTTTCTGTGGATTCTACCTTGCATTTCGCTCTACCTCTTTACGTCAAAATATGAACTCCTTGTGTTCGGTCCAGTGATTCGATGGATAATGCAGATATGGTTTGTGTTGATGTAAGACGTTATCTTTTCATATCCATCATTACTATCACATCATATACAATCTTATGTTGTTCAACTGTGTTTATTTGCCTTTCATTCGAAAGCATGATATGCATATTTATTTTATTCAAGAAAATTATAGCACGAAGCGAAACCCATCTAAGGCGGCAGACTATAACCTGGAGGTTGGAATCCCACTATCACCCTCTTCACTAAGTTCACTTGCTTTCTTATTGTCACCTTTTGGCCAAGGTTACTGTCCAATCATTCCCTGGTTAATATCGATATTGGTGGAAAGTCGACAAAGAGAGGTCAGGATCAAAATAAAAGCTTACTTCTGATGTATTTGTTACAGAAAACTTAAACACTACTCTTAAATATGGGAACTATGAATTATGGAATAATGATTCCACCTGCTCAAGAATCACTTATAGATCATTGCTTACTCGTAGTTACTCGCCATGCTACTACCATTGCAAATGCGAATCAACTGTTTTACTGAAATCAATTTTCGACACATTAGTAGCAGTTTCTGTGTCGTTTCATTAAAAACATTCTGCTTTTTGTTCTTTATGCGGAAGATTTGATGACACATCAGAAACATGTTTTGGTGGATTGATAATAACTTCAAATGTTCTTGTAAGGTGTTACAAGAAAATCGCTGAAGATCGACCAGCTGCTAAGCTAATGAATTTTTGCAAAAACTCAGACATATGCACGCTATAACTCAGAGAAAGACTCATATAAAGTATGAGGAGTCAGGACGTTCCTTTTATTATTGCACAATGCTATTTGAAGGTTGATTTGAATACTGTTATGTTTTATTTGCTTGCTCTTAATGAAGGACTATAAATAATATATTGTCTTCTCCTTTATTATATTTTGTAAATACAACCACCAACAATAAACTCATGCAAAAGAAATAATGAATAACTTTATCAAAGAAAACGACTTACCATAGACAACTACATGAACATATTCAACGATTGGATCATCATCTGTAGTTGCCAATGTCGATACTGCGAAAACATGATTATGTTGGGTGGAAACTTTCTTGATCATAAGAGATCCATCATAGTGAACCCCGTATTCTCCGGAATCATGTCCGGTACCATATATCATGCCTTCTCTGAGGCATATAAATGATCGCTCATGGCTAAACAAATAGCTGGAGTTGTACCAACATGCACCATAGAAACCACCAGGATAGTTGCAGGATATCACTCCTTTCTTTCCCAATTGCAAATATTGCGGTGACTGACACTTATCCAACGCGACAATCGTGCCTGTAATTGAAGAGGAAAGACGTAAACCTTGAACCTGTTTTCAAATCACATAAAAGTTGCAGGGTATCCATTTCCCTCTCAAGCTGTGTTCCATTCTCCAGTTCAAAATGTATTAATGGGTGAGTCTAAGGAACATACAGCCTCATATGAAGTCGCAATAAATGGTGACTTGCATTCACTACAGTTTGAAAAGGACTCCATTCAATTGACCTCCTGCCCCAATCAGAATAGGAATCCATCAGAACTTTCACCACATTTTCGAATGTCAGCACTCCTCCACCCCAATCCCCGAAGCCCCCCCCCCCCCCTTCGTCCCCTACATTACAAATTGGTATTGCGCGTGTGCAAGTGATGCGATTGAGTAAGTATTACTCCAAACATAAGAAGTCATATTACCTCAGTGCAGGTCTTTCATACCGCTTCTTATATCTTCATATGAACATGTTACCCTTCCCCTGCTCTAACATCTATAAACAACCACAGTCCCCACCTCTTCTCCCCTCTCCAAGATAAAGCCGGTATTGGATCTTACCACTCAATATGGACCAAACGATAGCAGGGAAAAGGTTTGTGAGAGACATCTGAAAAAGGAACCAAATTGACACTTAATTGAGCTGACATAAATTGAATATACATAGGATGATTTCCAATCTATGACCTACGGTGGCTGATAAAGCCACCGTCGCTTAATATAGGTCAGCCATTACTAACAGTTACTCACGAGCAAGGTAGCATGAAAACCTGTTTTCAATAGAGTTTGAAGTTCATATCCTGTATATCACTGACATTCACTGTAATCACTTGTTTTCATAACAGTTTTCTTTGGTGCTGTTTTTTCACTAACTTGCAGTTAAGTTACAAGGAATTATAATAAAATCAAATAAGCTGTTGGGCCATCACTCATCAGTGAGGTTATATCCGGTACTTTATGGTCAAAGAAAGTGTGAGATGTGGATGGCCACTTCTAGACGTGGTTAGCCAAAGAATGGGTATAAAAGCAGGATTGTAAAGTAATTAGCATATATCATTTGTATCAAAGTGAAATCAATAGTTCTGACATATTGAACAGGAGGGTCATTTCATGTCAAATGAACAGATTGTTGGAGAAGTTTGTAATTGAATCTTTTCCTAAAATAACATCCTCCTTGCATGATTAGAGCAAATAAGGAGAAATAAGAAAAATTTCAGTTACATTGCTTCAAAACTGTTTGTACAATACATTCAGGAGGTATTGTCAATGACCGTGAAACATGCTATGAACTTAAACTATAATAGTATGGCCTCAAAAAGCCTGTGCAATGGCGAACTAGCAGGAGAAACAGTACTGTGAAAATGACAAACTTTGATTGAGTTTTGAGTGATTTCCCTTTAAATAATTACATGCTTGGCAAAAAAAACTTCCTGATTTGTTTGAAGTTGGTCGAGCAACATTAGTGATTTGACATGGAATGACAGAGAAATAAAACAAGCTTATTTAGTGAATTGATGCTCATTGATGCCCTTACTTAACTAGGTGTAACAATTAACGTGTTTCTTTAACCTAAGCCAGCGCTACCATTCCATGGTAAGGGTCACCATTTACAATGAAACTTGCCATTCACCAAACTTCCTATGTTTCTCTTACTTTGGTTTCTTTGCAAATGGGCTAACCATTCAAAGATTTCACAATAACATTTAGCTCAGTGACATAATGTTCACTCAATGTTGTGGATTCACGGTATAGGCTAATCCAGTAAGACCCTGTTGCAATAGTAACAGTTACAGTATAGTAGTACATTCAGTTGATTCTGTACATACTTTAGGATTAGTCAAGTTCATATATTAATTTAAACTTCCGGAAAGAGCCCTGTGAACCAATTGTATGCTACATAACTTAATGCTTCTCTGGTTTAAATGTATAATGTAACGTTCGTCGTTTATATTTTAGATGGAACCTTTCAGAATGAGATATGTAGGCTTACATCACCTAGTGCTACACATACATTCGGGAAATTCCACATGGTCTCTTTAGCACTGCCTCGTGACTGCAGCTATATTTATACAGTTTGGCTGTCGTTCAGTTTGATCCGATATGCAAAATCTACTGTAAAAAAACACTGTTGAAAATCAAAATTTCAGCATTGGCTATTTATTTGAATGCGAAAAGTCTTTGGTACCAAACCAAAACTTGAACTAGCCTCTTCATTTAACAAAGCAAAGTACAGGAAGTAGTAGCTAGAAGCAATGTGACTAGGCTATGAGGAATTGCATATGAAATTAATGCTAATGCAAGCAGCTACTGTACACCTGGCACATTCTTAGTCATATAAATGAAATTAACATACCATATCAAAACTGCACAAGGATTACCAAATTACAACATACCGTAGTGCACAACGGGCCTTTTATCGTGAAAAGGAACCTTCACGCAGTTAATCTATAGTCGTGTACACAAGCTTACTTTGACTTTGAAACAAACGTGCTACAGAATACACCCATGCTGTCTTGTGACACTAACATACAAATTATTACCAAAAAACAATGAAATAAAAACTGCGTGTTTAACTTATGGATGTAAAACAAATGACACTTAATAGTAACGTCAATTCCATACCTGAAATAAAAATATTATGGTGTACACTACGTTTCTTTCTGTACTAGGCCTAGGTCTACTCGCCTTCACAAACAACCACAAAGCCTCAGTATCACTGATCTACACTAACTGGATAGGCTGCGCGTACGGTGATTGTATAGCGAGCCGTGAAGTCACCGGAAGTTGTTCAGCGGCCATGTTGGGATATTCAAAACATCACCGCGCATATGACAACGACACGTCCATATATTACTATATGTATGTACTAGGCCTAGGGCATTACTTACATGTAAGTCACTGCGGGAACCAACCTGTAAATAGCTGAGGAATATGAAGATTTTAACTAAAATTGTGGAGAACTGCTAAATAAATTGCTGTTGCAGCAAAGATATAACTGTTCATATGAAATATAAAAAGTTGTCTGTCTGCATTTACTTGAAAAAAAAAACTGAATACATGTACAAAAATAATGACCTGTAGATGGGTTCTAGGACAAAATGCCCCAAGCCAAAAGGGTAGATAGATAGATAGATAGATATTTATTCAGCCAATCATATAAAAATACAATGGAAATTGGTTGATAACAAGAGCTCAAAACATTAAAAATTGTAAACAACAAATGGGACGTATAATATTGCACAAAGATATGAAAACGTTCCTATAAAATATTAAGATGAACAAAATATAAAATGTACCTACAAAATATAAAAGAGTACAAATATATATAAATGCCCTCAAATCCAATATAAAGTCTACAAAGTTTAAAATTGTTTAACGGTTTTGGTGCGTATTGAATATCTTCACAGCAGAAGGATAAAAACTGTCAGTAAATCTTTTAGAACCCTTAAAAGTACGCATTCTTTTGCCTGAAGGCAGGAACTTGAAATAATCAGTTGCTGGGTGGTAATCATCAATCAATATATTTTCAACACGTTTTAACGTTCGCTCCTGGTAGAGTGAGTGAAGGGACGGTAGGCCTGTGCCAATGAGGCGCTCCGCGTTTTTTATGACAGATTCTAGTTTCCTTAGATCATGCTTACTTACGGGACTAAACCAGACTAAAATGTTTAAAGTTAAAATACTTTCAATAATAGCACGATAAAAGTTAATTAAAATATTCTGACTGACACCATACGATTTTAGAGCTCGCAAAAAGAATAGTCTCTGTCGTCCCTTTTTCAGTATCTCATCAGTATTTGTGTTCCATGATAAGTTGTCCATAATAAACGTGCCTAGCAACTTAAATGTATTTACTTGTTCCACAACAGATCCATTAATAATGATAGGGTCCTTTGTATTTTTGTTTCGTCTAAAGTCCACAATTAATTCCTTAGTTTTGTTTACATTCAGAATCAGGTTGTTATCGGTGCACCATTTCGCCAAGAGATCCACTTCGTCACGGTAGCCACTCTCATCTTCGTTGATAATCAAACCAGTCACTGTAGTGTCGTCTGCAAATTTGATGATTCGTGAGTTCTGATCGGCGGCTCTGCAATCGTTCGTTAACAGAGAGTACAATAGCGGTGATAAAACACAACCCTGAGGAGTACCAGTGTTTAAAACAATAGATGCTGAATGAATGTTGCCTACTCTTACAGTTTGTCTGCGACATAAAAGGAAATCTAAAATCCAATCACAAATAGACGCAGGGAAGTTGAGGTGTTCTAATAATTTAAAATGTAACCGCGAAGGAATAATAGTATTAAAGGCAGAACTGTAATCGATAAAAAGTACTCGGGCGTAGGAACATTTCTTTTCCAAATGGGCAAAGATTTCATGTAACCATACGGAAATAGCATCTTCAACTGATCTGTTTGCGCGATATGCAAATTGGGATGGATCGAAATCAGCAGGTAAAAGAGTTTTAAGATAAGCTAAAATAAAGCCTTCGAACGTTTTCATTGGTACAGATGTTAGTGCAACTGGGCGATAGTCATTTAAACATGA
Organism: Apostichopus japonicus; assembly: GCF_037975245.1. Lineage (NCBI taxonomy): Eukaryota > Metazoa > Echinodermata > Holothuroidea > Aspidochirotida > Stichopodidae > Apostichopus > Apostichopus japonicus. The sequence goes on along the minus strand of NC_092576.1, from coordinate 6,027,404 downwards.
TATGTTTCCCTTCTTTGGAACTGGAACTATTATTGCGTCTTTGAATGACCTAGGAACTTCACATGAGCATAGTGACCAATTAAAAATGTCCGTATAAACGTCAGCGAGTTGCTCGGCACACATCTTTAGCAGCTTGGGGGTGATACCGTCAGGTCCAGCAGCTTTACGTTCATTTAGCCGCTTAAATTTATATTTTACCGAATTTACGTCGATATTGAATGGCGCAGTGGCATGTCCGTTGTTCACTGGGATCGGCTGGTTACTATTCCCTCTGTCGAACCGTGCGTAAAACTCGTTGAGCTTATCCGGCAATGCTGCATCATCAGTGTTTACTGACCTCTTTACCCCTTTATATTGAGTAATTGCCTCGATGTTGGCCCATACCTCTCTCGAGTTAGCGGTCTGAAACTTTTGCTCAATGCGATCCTTCTGGGCTCTCTTAGCGTTCTTAATGGCTTTCCGGAGGTCAGACTTAGCTCGGTGGTAAAGATCCGGATCGGTGGTTTTGGTCCGATACGCTTCATCCTTGGCCTTAATTTTGGCTTTGATCACCTTGTCACACCACGGCTTGTTGTTTGGGTATTGCGTAACAGTCTTAGTTGGTATGCAGACGTCATGGCAGAAGTTAATGTAAGCAGTCACAGTATCAGTGAATGAATGCAGGTCGTTATCCTCTTTAAACAGATTCCAATCCGTGTCAGCAAAACAGTCTTGCAACTCTTCAGTTGTCTCTTGAGACCATACTTTAATAGTCCTTTTCACAGGCTTTTGTTGTTTAAACCTTTGTTTGTAAACAGGGATAAGAAGTATCGTGGAATGATCAGAGTTTCCAATACTAGCTCGCGAGATGGATTTGTACACATTTTTCACTTTACAATAGCAGTGATCTAGGGTCTTATTTTCACGAGTAGGACAAGTCACATATTGCTTGAATTCGGGCATTGAGCTCCTAAGATTAGCTCGATTAAAATCCCCTGCAACAATAGACAAGGTATTAGGATCGGAATTCTCACAATTAGAAATAATCTCACGTAGGCTTTCCACTGCTAAATTTGTGTCTGCACGGGGATGTATGTAAACTGCTGTCAAAGTCACTGATGAAAAATCCCGTGGAAGATAGAACGGCCTACACTTAATCATAATATGTTCCATGTCCTGGGTGGTTCCTTGGGAAATTACCCTTACATCGGTACACCACTTCTTGTTGATAAGGAAACAAACTCCACCGCCCTGAGACTTCCCCGTAATCTGACGATCACGATCATGCCGATAGATCGTAAACCCAGGTGGTTGTAGTATACAATCAGGATGATCTGAAGTCAGCCATGTTTCAGTTAGGCAAAACACATTGCAATCGCTATAGTCACGAAAATTTGCAATTCTAGAAAATAACTCACCGGTTTTGTTGTAAAGACTCTGAACATTAGCCAGAATAAGACTGGGCACTGGGGCATTATATTGTCTACGACGTAGTTTAACTAGTTTACCTCCTCTCCTACCCCGCTTACGCTTAGGCTTAGGCTCATTCCATTTGGCTTCGTTGAACCAATCCACAGAAAATCGACTCTCATTGAGTTGTAAACTACCGAAATCTGAATTGATCTCTTGTCGTATTCGTAACAACTCCTCTTTAGTATATTGCACAAATGTAGACGACACAGATGATGAAAAGACATAAAACAACAAGAAAAACACAAGAGCTCGAGTAATCGTGTCGCTATCAGTCAGCGCCATCTTATACATATATACAGGGGGTACTGGTCAGGGAGCCATTGAGAGTACCAGTGGGGGTACCACTGAGAGTACCAGTGGGGGTACCGGTGGAGGTACCTGTGGGGTACCGGTGGGGGTAACTGTCAGGCTAACTATTAGGGTACCGGTTGGGGTATGGTCGGGGTTCTGGTCGGGGTACTGGTCCGGGAACCACTGAGAGTACCACTGAGAGTACCAGTGGGGGTACCGGTGGGGGAACTGGTGGAGGTACCGGATGACGGTACCAGATGACTGTACCGGATGAAGGTAGCGGGGACCGGGGATGCCGGGGGACCAGGGGGACCGGGGGACCGGGATGACGCATTTTTGTAAAGAATTGATTTTTTATAGCATGGGGGGATTTTGTCCTGGGGGGATTTTGGCTTGGGGGGATTTTGTCCAGGGGGATTTTGGCTCGGGGGGATTTTAACTGGGGGGTTTGTCCTGTCACCCTGTAGATGATTGTGTTAATTCCATATCCCCAAAATGGACACTAAAGTTTCCTGAAAGGAATTCCACATCTGCCAGTGGACACTGCCTTAAGACCCCGTCCTCATGCACAAACCCTATGCGACAAGTTTTTCCTGAGAACACATGGAATTTTTCCCTCTTAGTTTTTTTATTTATCATGGAACTCGCATTTTTAGTTTCTAGATTGAAATTAACTCAATTTTTGTAACCTTGCGAGCCACCTAAAAATTTAATATTTGCCCTCCCCGATACTAGATACCGATAGCCTACATGTAGTTTGTTGCATGGATGGTGAAGCCTCGTCCAGTTATGAAATTCTTTCCCCCAATTTGAAGTGAATTTAGAAGAAATGCTTAACATTTTTCTTGAAATTAAAAGGCCCTAACCATGGAGGAAGGGATGCCCCTCACGTTCCTAGTCCGACGTATCCCATAGACTTTGTATTGCATTGCGGTTGCAGCGTCTGTCTCTGTACATACGACCCATTTCATATCTTTTCCTGCAAGGAAAATAGGCATATTTACCATTTTAGTCTGGCATAACACATATTTCTCAGGGGTTCAAATGTTCAACTTCACTTCCTTGAACAATAAGGATTGTTTCTGCGACATTCACTTCCCTTCCTTGGCCTCTCTTCGCATCACCTTCTCGACCACCGACCGACATAGCAACGTACAGTATGCACTGTATGTGCGCGCGGTGATATTTTGAATATCCCAACATGGCCGCTGAGTCACTTCCGGCTGCTTCACACACGGAGCCGCGCGGCCTATCCAGTTAGTGTAGATCAGTGGTCAGTATACTACCTGAAAAAATACAGCTATATGACACCAGAGTATCGGGCTGAAGTTGGCGAACAATAACAGCGACCAATAGCAGCGAACGTTAAGCATTACCAGCGACCATTACCAGCGAACAATAAGAGCGAACACTAAGGAAAAATGATACTACGGAAAAGTTTAATGACCATTCCAATGTTACATGAGGGGAAAAAATGTTTTAAAACAAAACTAATTGACACACTTATTTAACAGCAACATGGGTGTGTAATCAGACAATATAAAGTTTCAAAATCTGTAACTCAGTATCATTGGGGTCCCCAAAGTAGCTGACGTCACCCTCTATCACCCCATCAAAACCACCTTGAGAGAAGATGTCAGAGAGGGTGTTAATAACGCCAAAACTCGACGCAAAGTCTTATCTACCGTTTATATATGGTTTTTCAACCAGACTTTTGGCTAACAAATCAAATCTGTAACTCAGTATCATTGGGGTCCCCAAAGTAGCTGACGTCACCCTCTATCACCCCATCAAAACCACCTTGAGAGAAGATGTCAGAGAGGGTGTTAATAACGCCAAAACTCGACGCAAAGTCTTATCTACCGTTTATATATGGTTTTTCAACCAGACTTTTGGCTAACAAATCAAATCTGTAACTCAGTATCATTGGGGTCCCCAAAGTAGCTGACGTCACCAGCTATCACCCCATACCAACAAACCTCGGGGGACGGTATCATTTACGCTGTTATTAACACCCAAATTCGACGCAGAGTCTCATCTACAATTTAAATACGGTTTTTCAACACGAATTTTTGCTAACAAATCAAATCTGTAACTCAGTATCATTGGGGTCTCCAAAGTAGCTGACGTCACCCTCTATCACCCCATACCAACAAACCTCGTTGGACGGTATCATTGAGGGTGTTATTAACACCCAAACTCGACGCAAAGTCTCATCTACAATTTAAATACGGTTTTTCAAGACGACTTTTGGCTAACAAATCATATCTGTAACTCGGTATCATTGAGGTCCCCAACGTAGCTGACGTCACCCTCTATCACCCCATACCAACAAACCTCGGGGGACGGTATCATTGACGGTGTTATTAACACCCAAAGTCGACGCAAAGTCTCATGTACAGTTTAAGTACGGTTTTTCAACACGATTTTTGGCTAACAAATCAAATCTGTAACTCAGTATCATTGAGGAGCAAAAACGTAGCTGACTTCACCAGCTATCACCCCACACCAACAAACCTTGGGGGACTGTATCATTTACGGTGTTATTAACACCCAAATTCGACGCAAAGTCTCATGTATAGTTTAAATACGGTTTTTCAACACGATTTTTGGCTAACAAATCAAATCTGTAACTCAGTATCATTGGGGTCTCCAAAGTAGCTGACGTCACCAGCTCTCACCCCATACCAACAAACCTTAGGGGTCTGTATCATTGAGGGTGTTATTAACACCCAAATTCGACGCAAAGTCTCATGTATAGTTTAAATACGGTTTTTCAACACGATTTTTGGCTAACAAATCAAATCTGTAACTCAGTATCATTGGGGTCCCCAAAGTAGCTGACGTCACCCTCTATCACACAATACCAACAAACCTCGGGGGACGGTATCGTTTACGGTGTTATTAACACCCAAATTCGACGCAAAGTCTCATCTACAATTTAAATACGGTTTTTCAACACGATTTTTGGCTAACAAATCAAATCTGTAACTCAGTATCATTGGGGAGCAAAAACGTAGCTGACGTCACCAGCTATCACCCCATACCAACAAACCTTAGAGGTCTGTATCATTTACGGTGTTATTAACACCCAAACTCGCTGCAAAGTCTCATGTATAGTTTAAATACGGTTTTTCAACACGATTTTTGGCTAACAAATCAAATCTGTAACTCAGTATCATTGGGGTCCCCAAAGTAGCTGACGTCACCCTCTATCACACCATACCAACAAACCTCGGGGGACGGTATCATTTACGGTGTTATTAACACCCAAATTCGACGCAAAGTCTCATCTACAATTTAAATACGGTTTTTCAACACGATTTTTGGCTAACAAATCAAATCTGTAACTCAGTATCATTGGAGTCCCCAAAGTAGCTGACGTCACCTTCTATCATTCCATACCAACAAACCTCGGGGGACGGTATCATTGAGGGTGTTATTAACACCCAAACTCGACGCAAAGTCTCATCTACAATTTAAATACGGTTTTTCAACACGATTTTTGGCTAACAAATCAAATCTGTAACTCAGTATCATTGGGGTCCCCAAAGAAGCTGACGTCACACGCTATCACCCCATACCAGCAAACCTCGGGGGACGGTATCATTGAGGGTGTTATTAACACCCAAACTCGACGCAAAGTCTTATCTACCGTCTATATACGGTTTTTCAAATGTTTAAATATTTTTCAATACTGCCAAAACTCCCGAATAATAAACACAGTTGGTTAACGGTATATTACGGATTAAACCGATAGTGACTGAAACAAAAAAAAACTTGAGGTTCCATCGGTTGCTGATTACACAGACTTGTGTAGGTACGTTTTGTTGACCTTGATTCAGGTCACTCTAAATGATACACCAATAGTTAAAATTCGAAAGAGCTATTTTCAATTTTCATTCCAGTGAAGTTAGTGCATGTGTACACATCAATGAAAGATGACCAAACTTGATCATATAGTGTCCTTGAGTAGTGGGTCATATGGGTGTTTAGTAAGTTTATGCCAAAGGTTATACAGAGGTCATCTGGGGTCATTGTGTGAACACACTCAGTCAAAATGATTCTCCTATATGGGTGATCACCATGCTGGGTCATAGTGTTCACTTAATATGGAGACATAATTATGGTGTGTTCAAAATATGGATGTCAAAGATCATCTACTTATCTTTTGGAGTTAGTTGTATGTAACTACCAAAGGTTCTTCTCGTGCAGTTTGCATTGGATTATGAAGAATGTTGGTCATAGTGTTACTTGAACAGTAGTCTATATAGGGGTAAGAATTTGATGCCAACGGTCATCCGGGCCCAAATTTGCTATTTTGTGTAAAACACTGTGCTTTTCATCAGCAATAAAAGTTTTTTTTAAAGAAATATGACTAAATTTTTCAATAAACTTTCAATTTTTTATAGTTCAAGAAGGTAATCCATTAATTTCATTACTTGTCGTTTGTTGCATGTCTGTTAAAGAATTAGGTTCTTACCAGCTTACTGCTGAATGCCAGAAGATCTATGAAGATTCATGTGGAGTTTGCCTTCGTTTGTTTGTTGTTTGTTGTGTACGTGTATGTGTAAGATAACTAAAAAAGTCAATGCAACTTAAAACTTCATGAAATGTACGTATAACTTAGAAAAGATATCAACCCAGCTGCTTTTCATGTATAGTTTTGGCCGTTATGCGTTTGACTGGTACACAATCAAATCATCATCTTAACATTGTTGAAAATATGAAAATATCTCAACTACTTATACAGTAAGTAAACCTTGATTGAAAGCCATACTTGATATATACATTCCCTTAGTATATGCAAGAAACATATTGTATATGTATTGGCAATGTAAAATGCCAGATATCGAGTCAATATATTAGGTCAATTTATGTATTTCGAATCATGAGCCGTTTATTCTTTTTAATTCACTTTAACCAGTCATTTATAAAATAAGTTTTTTTCGGCACATTTTGAACAAGGAGGTCAGATACGTTATATCCTGTGATGGAATTGACGCTTAAAAGCAAACCTATTTGAGAGAAATAACCAAACACAGGGGCGGATGCAGTATTTGTGAGGGGGGGGGGGTCTGACTGGTCCAGCCGCGCCTGAACGTAAGACTATCTAAGCGGAGCGCCACCATCGTTGGCGCGGAGCGTACCAGAAAATTTTTGGCTTTACAATTCCCCAGATGGCCGGAAACGGCACTTCCCGAGTATTCTAAGCTGCATGTACCTAGCCTGAAAATATGGATCTCATGTCAACATAATATATCTGTCATATTCAAGTCGAATCAGTCATGACTGTTAAATATGCACATTAAAAAATGCATGTACTGTATAACAAGCGACGATCTGTTGATGGCGCTATGCAGCTTTTGAAATTACTGTCTCATGAAGAATTCGTTGGCGCATCCTATGGAGCCTACCGCTCTGCCACCTCACCGCCCCAAAAAAATTCGAACAACACCTCACTTTTGAAACTTTTCGGTCTGAAAATTGATATTTTTAGGCATTTTTGGCACGTGTAGCACGCGTGCATACTATAGTTCATTTGACGGAAAAGACACACCTGGCTGACATGTAAGGATAAACGCTTTTCTGACGTCCTACATGTTTAAGATTGGCGTTTAATTTAATTATTTTTTCTCTCCCTTTTTCTCTCTCTTTTTTCTCTCATTTTTCCTCTTTTTTTGGGCCAAGAGCAGGGGGGCGGACCCCCTGGACCTCCCCCTCTGGATCCGCGCCTGCAAACACCATGAATTTCATCATCGTGTTTGCAACTCGGTGGTCCAACGTCTTAAAACAATTTACATGCTTATATGCAATTAGGTTGATTGAAGACAATTTGAGAAAAATGCCATGATAACATTTATCGCTAACAAATTTAAATGATATGTTTTGTCTAAACCAAATTTACAAGGTCATTAGACTACCCATCACATGTTATCTCAAATTGGTTGTATGAATCCCATTTTAGGAAAAATCGGGCCTGAACTTTCACAATTTACTTATACTGTCGACATAATTTTGTTGTCTGTCAAATAAATCCATCTTTAGTTCACGGCGATTAATTCCTTTGGTATTTAAAAGGAATACAACATCGCTAAGCCTTCTATTCTCCATTGCGGTTGCATATCGATAAACTTCTACAAACATACTGAATTAAGTTTGGAGACATGAACTATATTTTGTCTAACTCTTGTAATACGATGTAATTTGACTGTACACTGACACTACAATCTATTCCGAATTGGTCCGGATATACATGAGATCGGGGAATTTTCTTATTTCATGTCAACGATACTATATGAGTACGGTCATTTTATGTTTACTTATGTATCTTTGTATATAATATTCCGCATTCCGTAAAAAAATCATAGCTTTCCTCATAGCTCCATTTTAATTTACGGCTTTCTCGATTAATTTCTCTTCTTTCTTTAATGTGAGACACATTCTCTCTACACTGAGAATATAAATCGGATAGCTTGCGTCGAGTTTAGGTGTTAATAACACCCTCAATGATACCGTCCCCCGAGGTTTGTTGGTATGGGGTGATAGCTGGTCACGTCAGCTACTTTTTTGCTCCCCAATGATACTGAGTTACAGATTTGATTTGTTAGCCAAAAATCGTGTTGTAAAACCGTATGTAAAATGTAGATAAGACTTTGCGTCGAGTTTGGGTGTTAATAACACCCTCAATGACACCGTCCCCCGAGGTTTGTTGGTATGGGGTAATAGAGGGTGACGTCAGCTACGTGTTTGCTCCCCAATGATACTGAGTTACAGATTTGACTTGTTAGCCAAAAATCGTCTTGAAAGACCGTATATAAACTGTAGATGATACTTTGCGTCGAGTTTGGGTGTTAATAACACCCTCAATGATACCGTCCCCCGAGGTTTGTTGGTATGGGGTGATAGCTGGTGACGTCAGCTTCTTTGGGGACCCCAATGATACTGAGTTACAGATTTGATTTGGTAGCCAAAAATCGTGTTGTAAAACCGTATGTAAACTGTAGATGAGACTTTGCGTCGAGTTTTGGTGTTAATAACACCCTCAATGACACCGTCCCCTGAGGTTTGTTGGTATGGGGTGATAGAGGGTGACGTCAGCTACATTTTTGCTCCCCAATGATACTGAGTTACAGATTTGATTTGTTAGCCAAAAATCGTGTTGTAAAACCGTATGTAAACTGTAGATAAGACTTTGCGTCGAGTTTGGGTGTTAATAACACCCTCAATGACACCGTCCCCCGAGGTTTGTTGGTATGGGGTAATAGAGGGTGACGTCAGCTACGTGTTTGCTCCCCAATGATACTGAGTTACAGATTTGACTTGTTAGCCAAAAATCGTCTTGAAAGACCGTATATAAACTGTAGATGAGACTTTGCGTCGAGTTTTGGTGTTAATAACACCCTCAATGATACCGTCCCCCAAGGTTTGTTGGTATGGGGTGATAGCTGGTGACGTCAGCTACGTGTTTGCTCCCCAATGATACTGAGTTACAGATTTGATTTGGTAGCCAAAAATCGTGTTGTAAAACCGTATGTAAACTGTAGATGAGACTTTGCGTCGAGTTTTGGTGTTAATAACACCCTCAATGACACCGTCCCCCGAGGTTTGTTGGTATGGGGTGATAGAGGGTGACGTCAGCTACGTTGTTGCTCCCCAATGATACTGAGTTACAGATTTGATTTGTTATCCAAAAATCGTGTTGAAAAACCGTATAAAAACTGTAGATGAGACTTTGCGTCGAGTTTGGGTGTTAATAACACCGTAAATGATACCGTCCCCCAAGGTTTGTTGGTATGGGGTGATAGCTGGTGACGTCAGCTACGTGTTTGCTCCCCAATGATACTGAGTTACAGATTTGATTTGGTAGCCAAAAATCGTGTTGTAAAACCGTATGTAAACTGTAGATGAGACTTTGCGTCGAGTTTTGGTGTTAAAAACACCCTCAATGACACCGTCCCCCGAGGTTTGTTGGTATGGGGTGATAGAGGGTGACGTCAGCTACGTTGTTGCTCCCCAATGATACTGAGTTACAGATTTGATTTGTTATCCAAAAATCGTGTTGAAAAACCGTATAAAAACTGTAGATGAGACTTTGCGTCGAGTTTGGGTGTTAATAACACCGTAAATGATACCGTCCCCCGAGGTTTGTTGGTATGGGGTGATAGAGGGTGACGTCAGCTACGTGTTTGCTCCCCAATGATACTGAGTTACAGATTTGATTTGTTAGCCAGATGTGGTTTTGAATAACAGTATATATATGCTACGTTTGACTTCAGTTGCCGAGATAATTGTTAATAACCCCCTGCCCGACATCGTCCCTCACGGTTATTGGCATACTTTGGTAGAGTGTAATGTCAGCTTTAACGTTCACCCCACCCTTCTGCATGTTCCCATTAAGCTTTGTTTCCAAATATGTTATCTTTTACCCTAAACTTACGCTTTTCGCTGATATTCGGGGCAGGTCTGATATTTTAAGAGCTATAATTTTGCTTTACCATGATAATGTGTTAGGCCATACCCTGACTTTGGGGATATTTTATACCCCCTTCCATAATTACGAGTTTGTCGGGTTTGAATCACTTATAATAAATTATTTAATGCATGGAACGTCCAAAAGCCTGTCTTTCCCTCCTAATTGCAATCGATTGAAAGCATTCGATCATTCAATTTGCTTTAAACACATCATTTTTGCCACATGGCCCATTACGAAGGCCACTACACAACTCCGTAGTATCATTTGCACTTTCTAGCATTTTTCTGTCGCCCTTATTGGTCGCTCATATTGTTCGCTGGAAAATATTATTGTTCGCTACTATTGGTCGCTCTTATTGTTCGCCAACTTCAGCCAGATCACTAGAGTCAAGTGAGCCGCACATTCAGCCGTACATTCGTGATTTAACCGTTAATAAACCCAATTGAAGTTAGCAAGCACGTTCAGCACCAACTTGCTGAACGTTAATGTTAACTGTACCTGCCATAGCGTGAATTTACGGAACTGTTTAATGAACATAATTGTCTAAACGGTTAGGTTAATTCCTTACCGTTGAATCCCACGTTGAGAAAGACGATGTAAGCAGCTTATCATTGTGACTTCAAAGGTTGTCTATGTGTCACAAGGGAGTTGTTATGGAACTCCCTGCTTTACAAAGCCAATTAATATTACATCAGCGTTAATTTGTATTAACAAATGATACATTTGAGTTAACTATATACAAAGGCCGGTCAAGGAGGTTCTGGGGAAATTATTTACCAATTTTAATTACTCAAAATCCAGTCACGTTTTGCAATAGGAACATATGCATTGTTGGGAAGGTATTGAAGTGAGGTTTCTTAAAAAGTTTATAGTCCATTTGAAATTATTTGGATGAAATCTTGATAGCTCGATGAGTTCAAGACGTATTATTTTTTTTTCGGTAAAGTATAATTTTATGTTTAATTTAATGTATAATTTAATGTGTAATTTAATGTACATAATTTGATGTATAATTTGTTTGACATTCTGTTAAATTTTCATTCGTGAATAATTAGAATATATTACAGGCTACCAAACATCTCGAGTGATAAGTGCTGATGTGCATCCACATCATCTCTGACACCTCAATTGTTGTAACTGGAACAAGGGTCTCATGAAAGGCTAATTTATATGGGCATAATTTAATACTTGTACAAACAAATACACACAAATGAGAAACTAATTGCTTTGACTTCATAATTCACAAATCAATTCGTTCCCCTCCCATCAATCATAACCACTGCCCGGTTGTCAACCTCCCTCCTAATACCCTTTTCTCATCAACTGAATCTCTCCCCATAGCAACATCAATATTCAATGATAAATCATATGCTTATTGTAAATAGATTTTTTACTAATAGTCACAATACGACAGTGAAGTAGGAACATTTTCAACCAAACTTACCCTTCTGTAGTACTCTGTACAATGCACCCATTCACGACCCAGCATATACACAGTAAATATAATCACCTGTCCCTCCATCAAAGCTGCGACGTGTCCTGGCCATACTTAAAGCCCCCTCACCCCACTCACTCTCCTTCTACTCCTGAAATGGTAAGCCTTGCAGTATACAATGATATATAGCTTTCAGATCATATTCGACCCTTTAATGTTTGGCGATATCTCAAATTTATTAAAAATGAATTTTAGATATCAGAAAAAATTAAACATATCAAGTATTGAAAACATTTCTGAGAGATCTTAAATTAATTCAGACATAACGTAGGGCTCCCGTTAGTTTGCTGACCCATTAGTTTCCTCCCCTTAAAACATTAATTTCCTCCTCCTCGAAATCATAGGGAAGAAAAGTAACGCTTGTAGGGGAGGAAACTTACGTTTCTCATGAGGCAAAAGAGAGAAGGCTAATTGGCTACGGTTTTTTGAAAGAGTTAAATTTAGGTAGTGAAGCAACTGTAGTAAATGTAATTTATGATTTTAATCAAAGAGATTTTAGTGAAAAAAATATTTCATATTTCACGGGACTCAGAAGCTGTGTGGGAAGAGATATTTGCAGTACTTGACGAAACTGTGTACTAAAACGACTAAGTGAGGAAAGAAATCGCTTTTAGGGGATAAACCAAGGAAGGCATATAGGCTAGGCTATTTCGAAAGAGTAAAATCTGGTAGGTGTGGAAAGCATTGTTGAAGTCATTGGGAAGTTTTCTTTTATACCAGTGTCGGCAGGCCTCCATGTTATTGTATTTTTGCTCTGTAATTAGAACATGGCATAGATAGGAAGGATTTGGTGGGAAGGCTGTCAATAGATGTTTTAGTATATTCAAGATGGGTGAGTTTAATAAAAGTTTCTTTTCTCTTGAACAATGGTACAAGAATACAGTTTAGGATTCTTGTAGACAAGACTTTAAAAGGTGAGTTTCCTTTTTAACTTGCTTTCTTTTACTTGTTTAAGACTTAGGGAGAAAAACATGGAACGCATTAACAAGGGAACGTACCTTTTACATACTTCATGTACAGTAACGCTCGTCACCAGTTCAGTCTGTTTCATGTTTTTTGTGTGAAAATGTTAGTTTTTTTGTTAGATATATAACATGGTTGAGCGCACTTGGGAACTACAACCAAGGCCCTGCCCATGCCCTCTTTTCCCCGTGGGGACAGGCGAGGAGTTAGTTCCTGAAAAATGCCAAATCTGTCCAGCTGATTATGGCTATCTATTGTTGTTTTGTGTCCATGGTTCTTAACAGTAGCGAACATGACTTGAGGAGTCTCGCAGTCGTTTGGTCTCCTGTCTCAAACTCTTCCCAGAACTGCTGCACTCGAGACTGCAGTGTCCTGTGTGCCCGTTTTTTTTTTTGGACCCTCCTCAGTGTTCCTTCCGACCTCAGCAACACTTGTACATTGTAACAAAGGTTTCAGCCTCTATGTGTAGAGTTGTAACAATATCATAGAACGGTACTTCCTTTCCAGCGATTTGGTTCAGGTAGCGACGCCATCCTAGAAAACAATGTGTAAATATAATTTCATGTGTAAATAAAAACAAACGAGGAACTTCAATCATGACCAGTAATACAAGTGATATAGTATTTAATACAAACAAGGATTGTTGAGATATACCTTCAATATCGTGTGAATGGCTCTCTTAATACACACGTCCAGGTGGATTCCATTTAGTAAGACCACTCCTTTATTTGCTCCCCTTTGAGAATATCGAACTGAGGCCAAACTTGTTGTAGTGGTAGCATAGGTAATGCAATCATCAGTTTTCCAATATACGTTTGCACAGCTTCTGACGATGAATAAGCTTTCCTCAATCTCAAATCTTGTACCGCGATATAGAAAAATATATAATATATTACGACGGATGTATAGATTAATTTTCATTATGTATAAATAAAATGCATTCTACTTTTTCTCTTGACTTGCCAAAACATATAAAAACAATTCACCGTTCCCCATACCACTTGACGCCAGTGAAACAGACAGCCTTCGATGGTGCCATCTGGAAAGACGGATTCAACTGCTCTCATACTTCGCAGCATCACAGGTCAAGACGAAACGGTTAACTCTGGGGTTAGAAGGAAGGGCTTCTTTTATACTACCCTGAGAACAGCCCAATGGTCGTCCTATCTCTTCCTCCTTCACACCATAACAAATGCCAACGGCACCGGTTTTGCATAACTTGCGCTTCCATAAAACAGTGTGTACGGAGAACATTTGTGAATACGGCTTTCTGCAAACTTTGAATGTGCAATTTGCTACCCTGTAGAAAAATATAGGGATGAACCGGTTAATGTTTTCTGCCTCTGTCCAAACTAAGATTTAAATTTCATTCAAATGAAAGAATGGTACCTGGTGAAATAACTATGATAGTGATGATTTCATAACTTAGCAACATTTTGCCAAAGAGGGAATATGCATCTGTTCTGGCGTGGCAAACACCCTTCCTCGAACAATTGCCTTATCCCTTCACAGCATGACGATCGCAATCATTTTATTTTTGTTGAGCAAGTTTCTGTCTTTCTTTTACTCTTTTTTATTTCAAATGATTGCAAGATCTATTACTTCTACTTTAGTTGCTTAACACGGCCATGGTCGTTACTTATTTAGACTACTGACAAAGTTCAAACAGACTTAGTGTATAAAGTAAAAGTGAAGTTGTCATGCGCCGATCGTGAGAGATTTACTGGAATGCGTCGGTATATATACAGGAGCGATGGAATCTGTATGGAAACATTGAAAGCCATTAATTATCAAAGAACCCGATTAAATATTTCCTTTGGCTTCAAGTATTGCTCCCATTGTCTGTAAGAATTACTTCAGTACAAAGGACATGGCACAAAAAAATTCTAGTAGCAACAAGACGATTATTTCTTTCGTTCTGTTACTCTTTATAGTTCCAAATGATTGCAAGATGTAATCATGCTACTTTATTTGCTTAACACGAGAAAGGAGAATGGTTGTTGCTCATTTATTCTTACTGACTAGTTAAACATACTTACTGTAGGAAGTTAGTCAAGTTAGTTAGTTAGTTAGTCAAGTTGTCATACGCCGATCTTGAAAGATAAACTGGAATGCGTCGGTGAAGAAGCGAGGAAATCTGTATGGAAAACGTTAGAAGACAACGTTTTGCACATTTACCAAGCCATAAACTATCAAAGAACCCCGTGAAATACTTCTTTTGGTAACTAGCAAACGGAAGTCTGAAAAGGCTTTTATAAGCAATTATAAGTGGCAAGTATAAGTGGCAATTATAAGCAACATTAGCAGATCATTGATCTGAAATATGTGATAATATTTTGGTTACAAGTCTATGTGATCATATTTTGGTTAACAAATCTATGCTTTGCAGAATATTTTTACTTTCATCGATAACACATCATATATACCCACGGGTTGGAAAGATGACACTCACCCCCAAAACTGGTGGATGGTATAGTTGGATGTCTGCCAAACTCGTACGTAGAAAAGCATGATAAGTCCCAATGAATTCATATAGGTCCGGAAACATGTGCAAAGCGCCGCTAAGCTCGTCGTTAAGGATAATAAATGTTTTCCATACTGAAAGCGACAGTGTTTTAATCTCGTCATTGGTATAATATCCCTCACATTAACAATTTGGCACCAAGTCTGAATTTTTACAGTTCAGTGTTTCTTGGCAGTAAATAGTATCTCGCGGAACATGTATACATGAAACTTTAAAACCGCTTCATATCGTAATTGTGAAGTGTTTCGTAGATTGAATTCCGTTCTGCTTGAATGTCAGTGTTACTTTGCATTTCCTTCTCCAACAACAAAGTTCTGGCGTAAAGAAGGATATACAGACCACAGTCGTTTGGGGTTGGTTGGAGTGGCAATTTAAAAGAAGAAGTTGTTTCAACCGACCATCTCGTACAACGCCATGAATGTCCTTCCAACGCTGACCTCTCGTCAAGGAAACGAATGAAGCACTTCATTTCTCCACCAAGATGGCGCTTCCAAGGGGGTCGAGATAATAAAGTGTTTGCGTAATTGCATTTGCAGCTAGTAGTACCCAGTGTACGCCGTTGCGATTAACGGGAAGGAGAATCCATCTACTTCCGATGAGTTTTTGTGCTCTGTACCATTTTCTAGCGATTTGGGAAATTGAAATTCGTGAACTCATTTGGAATGAATTGCAAAGGAACACGTTGAAATTCGTCACCTGTGTTTGCAGCAAATCTATATAGTCATTGACTACGTTGTCATCTAACCAAGAATTACGCAATAGTGTCAACGAAAGGTTCATGTTGCAAGGTCAGTCACATACAATCAAAACAACGATACGAGTCGTGTCACAGAGATCATTCATATGGAACGCCGAAATGACACCGGATGTGATAAAACCATAACACAGGATCCTTCTTGCTATAACCTTAAACAGGTCGTGCTACTACTCGTAAGTGGCGATGTTAGTCTAATAAGGTGGCTCTACTACTATTCTGAACAGGTGACGCTACTACCACTTCAGGCGGCGATGTTACTGTAAATTAGTGGCGCTACTACCCTTAACGAAAAGTGCTACATTTCCAAGTTGGAACCAAACCAGGTCATAAATTACACTAGACTTGGTTGCGAAAATAAATGCGAACAAATAGTAAAGTCATATCCATACATTAGGTAATCCCATTCTTTTGTACACTGGGCTTCGTCTCTTTGTGTACTAGGTCTAGATAGTATCGCCTTCACTTATTACAACCAGCATTGCGAATGTAACAACGTAAGGTTCATGGTGCTTAGGTCACAGAAAATCAACAAAACAAACTCATTCGTATGGAACGCCGAAATAAGAAAGGATTTGCTACTACCCTAAACAGGATGTGGTACAACCAAGGAGGTACTACAAGGAACCTCCTTGCTGCAACATTTAACAGGTCGTGCTACTACTCGTAAGTGACGTTGCTACTCTTAAAAGGTGGCTCTACTCTCATTCTAAACAGGCGACGCTACTACAACTTCAGGCGGCGCTACTACTACCCTAAATGGAATGTGTTACTATTCCAAGTTGGAGTCCCTACTACCTCAAATAGGAGTCGCTTATACCCTGTAACTACGACCTGCTTCCAAAATAAGCCTCTTCGAATGATAATTCCATAAAAGCTTCGTTATTACTTTTGGGGATATGGTCTCCCACCGGTTATCCGAATTTAATTAATAAAAAAATACAAATTTTGCCGCACTGATATGTCACTGATGGGTAAATATCTTTGCTAAATGTTTGTCAAGCTTTGGCAAAAGTAAGTACATTGATCATTAATCTGCCTTACGGGGATTAGTGTATATGGTTTGATTTCGTAGCAACGGGTATGTTGGTTAGGTGACCTTCTGCTGAGGTCACTAAATTAGCAATTTTTCTTATCAAGATCTACTCTAGAGAAATGCCATATGGGGTAGTTGTGACAATCTGCATTCGTGGAAATATTCGATAAAATGAAGTGGTAATATATGAGTATGGTTTGTGTAATGTAGCATAAGTTTATATCCCCTATACCTTCCTCTCTGTCTTGTAACTATGTACTTCCTGCTCCCCAGTTTATTCACCCCTCGCCCACATCAAAGCCGTACGCCCCACGTTGGGCGCCATGTTATGTTAGGGCTCAGTTAGTTCAAGGCTCAATTATTAAATAGGTAGAACAGCAGATAACGAGAAACTCCAGACATAGATATAATTGTAGAATATAAACTGTTTTTCTTCCCCCAACCCTCACCCTTACAAATACAGTATCATTAAGTCATAACTTCCTGAGAAGGGGCGAGAAACTCTCTGTGACATGTGGAATATTTACTTGTTGTTACTAAGGCACATAGAAGAGAGCTATGACTAACCACATCTGTATACACATGAGGTGCAATAGGTTGCCATATGTAGTTAAGCATGATGATTTCACAGAATTAAGACAAAGGACGACTATAACGTGCGTAACGGGTGAATAAACTCGGGAACAGGAAGTAACCTAAGTAGTTACTCTTAAGACAAAGAGCCAAGAAGTGTAAGCTCTCTTGCTCCTATAGTTTACATTAGTTTTTATTTGGTTACAAATTACATGCAGCTTTTATGAAGCGTTAATCATTTTCTTCTTTGTTAACCCCCCCCCCCCTAGCTAATGATGGTAAGCAGAATTTTACCCTGTTTTGTTTACTAGGGCCAGCTAGATTGATATGAGCCGCACATGTGTTTTGGTGTTTAGCGCCCTCATATTTTGCTTCCCGATAACATCAATTGTGGAGGTTGACGGTGTAGCCAAGTCTCGTAAATAATATACCATAGTTAACTGTATCGGTGTGTAAGGTCGGCCTAGTCTACCTGATCAATATACAACAAATCGTTAGGCTTCGCCGAGTAACACTGAACAGTATGTGTATTGTACAAGTGCGAAACGTGCACAATCGCAGCTCCGCAACCCTTAAATTTTCTCTTGAATTCGTCCAAATATATACATAATTGCAAAGTAAAAATCAACAAAAAAGGAGAAATAGATAACTTCCCCAAACATATAACAACCCCACTCCCCTCAATAAAATGATTAAAACAACAGATATTTCACTTAAAATAATTGACATGCTGTTTCTATTTTTTTTACAATGTGAATGCTTTACTAAAGAATATTGAAGTTCATATGGAACAAGACACTATCATAGATGTAGGCCTATAAACATGTATTGCAGCAATTTGAGAAGTCTGTCACAGTACAGTGTTGCCTACTTACAAGTAGTCTGGTTTTTCTCGATAATATTATATTGTTTTCATTTTGTAAAGGACTCTCCATTTTGTAACTCTCAGATGCCTTCGGTAATGTATGATGACTCACATGTGCATACTTTAAGTTTGTCATGAAATACAATTTATCACTTCATAACCTCAACAACGATACATACAATTACCACAAACATTTAATCTCATCGTCATTTGCAAAAAGGCCTCTGTCGTATTGCATCTCAATCCTCTTAATTAGCGGTTAGGCCTATATAGCAAACAGCAAGAGCAGACTGTCATATCAGTCTCAACAATTTTTTATCACCGTTACTTGAGTTGAATTCTACTTCCTATTTATCAATAGGATATAACCTAGGCCTAGGTACTAGTGATGCTATATAAAATACGATATGATACTAATATGAAATCCTGGCTACGCGCTCGATTTTCTCTATAACATATAAAGTTAATATGTTTAGTGGGACTATCCCTTCGACAACTTAGCGGATGGAACTCAGGAATAAACTGTGTTGGGTAAAGAAACATCTATAACGGTACTGTTACCATGGCTTCGAGAGTTAGGAAATGTGTCATATTTGCAAAAGTACCTAAAATGACCAAACTGGTTGAGGGCGAAGCTTGCCCCCCCCCTCCCCACATTCGAACTCTTTGCTCCCGCTCCCCACTCAGCCCCCAGATGAAAAAGTGTGGTTACGCTAGTGCCAAAAAGTTAGCAGCAACACATACTGTACAAACGTACAGACAGTAAAAGTGACTATGAAGGTGTTATTTATAAATGCACTTATTTGTCAAGTGACGAAATACCATTGGAAAGATTGTGGTTAGACGTTTTTCATGTATGTTAGTCAAAAGAGGTTAACAAATACAACAGAGATTAGTAGTGCCAATGCGATCTAGCCAACATATCCATACACAGGCATGGAATTATAGGGCTAATACTAACATTGAGGATTTACTTACCTAGTGTTTGTGGCCTTTGAGGTGTGTTCCTCGGCAGTTCGTTACGTCTGCTAGATGAGGAGATTCCTGTCAAACTAGGAAGTCTTAATTAGTCTGTAGCGTTCTCATCATTCCTCTGCTCAGGCTAACCAATCGCAGTCATCAAGTTATAGTATAAAATTTATGTAGAAATTATTTTTAAATACATATATTTTACGTAGTATTCCTTGATCTTTGGAGGGTTTCTTATCAAGTCCAATTTGAAATGGAGAACACTCTGTCAAAAGTTACAAAACAGTGACAAAGCCTAAAATAGAATTTATACATAGGCGCTTTAATCATTAGCAACGAGTCCCGCGATGATTTGGGGGTAGTTTAAGGCCGTTATGAAAAATTCAATTGGTTTCCCTTTTTTCAATGCAATGTACATGCGACACGTTTTTTCAAGCTCGAATAATATTTTCTTGATTTATTAGCACTATAAATACATACATATTTACACACACACATATATATATATATATATATATATATATATATATATATATATATATATATAAATACATACATACATATAGTGGAAAGTGGAACACAGCTACATAATGAATAACGACAAGGTTCAACACTTTTTCTGAAAACAAAGAATGAAACTTTAATGGAGTCGAAAATATGAGGCGCAATAATTATTAAAGATTAAATTAGTCTCAATGTTGTGTTTGAACACAATTTATTAAATTGTTAAAAAGTTAAACGACTTTTAATAAATTATGTTTGAAGTGTAATAGCCTACTAGTTCACATCAAGCTGTATCATGAATACAATTTAATTTGTGGGGTTTCTAAAACTTTAAAAGGTATGGACTAAGATTATGCGTACTACATATTCCATTTAAAATAAGCGGCACGATAAACAAAACTGTTACTATCACACGAAACCCTTTGGTAACAAATTCCTGTACTTGCACTCTTGAAATAAGTATTGGCTGCTAGAAATATTAAGACAAACATCACATTTGATTCATTACACTTGTACCAGCCTAAATCGTCCTGATTAAATGTACTAAAGTTATTCTTATAAGTAGGTCGTAGATGTTCCTTTAAATATTTAAGCCTTCTGTAAATCGTAGAGATGGAATTCTGGAGGTATTTAGCCTCTAAAATGGGGAGCTATGCAATAGTTGGATGTTCTTGCGGATAATCTTATTCCAGTGATATATATTACTAGAAGGGGTTATTTATGTTGAATTTGTAATTTCTTGCCAGGTGTTTTCTATTTTTTAAATGTGCCATTTGAACTGATATGAACACCGAATCATAACCTCTACTGAAGAAATACGTTTTGTATTTTGTTAGACGGTTATTGATTAATTATGTTATCGGCAATTATTGCTTGCACTTATTATAACTGGGGTGGGAGGGGGGGGGGCTGGTGAGTGAAGGTAAAGGAAGGTGAGGAAGGGGTGGTTCCATTGTTTCTTGGGTCTCTTTTCTAAATGTAAAGTTTTGTATTTTGTCAGGGAGTGTCACTACCTGACAAGCGCTATAGGTTGTTTTAGTACACTTCCTTTCACAAGTTTTGTTTTCTATCTCTTTCTATTTTATATGTCATACTTATCATGCGATAGAACAAAAATTATTGAAAAAAAGAAGGAAAATGTAAGCTTGTTTTTAATTCAGCCATCGTTGTTTATCATCTTCTGTAGGATACGAAAATAAAGAATATAAACAATTATACAAAAGAATAGAATGATCCATCAATCCATCTGTAGACTATGGTGATATTTGTCTTTACAAGGATTTCAAACTTTGACCTCTTTTAGCCTCAAATGACATTTGACCCTTACTTAGGGTAATCTATATTACATATCTAACATTCCTACTCATTGTGTTCCAGTTTTGCCGCATCTTGTACTCACTATAGGGAATCAACATCCTAAGCCTACCGAGTATGATATTTAATCAAGCTCTTTCTCCCTCACATGCTATCATAATCGCAAATATTACTTTTGCTTCCGGTGAAGAATCAAATCAGAGAGCCGGTTGGATTAGTGCTTTCCTGCCGTGTTTCGTTTGAGAACTTTATGCAATTACAGCAGTGCACACCGTATCGTAAATGTTTGCCATTATTGATTTCGAATGATCAGCAAGGTTCTTGCACTAATGCAAACCTGCCTATCAAATACAAATCTTGCATTTTGCAGTTTTATATAAATGTCTCAAAAGGGCTTCAGTTTTACCGATATTAATATCAACAAATAACCTTTGATCTTTACCAATTTCAAAATAATTCTTGTGCTCACGATTACCATCGCATATATTCCATTCACCATCTGAAGATATTGTTTTTACGAAGTTCTGCTCTTAATTTTGTAAGATGTTGGATAAAGCTTCCTTTCCCTTCAGAAAATAACAGACACCTTCTACTCAATATGATACATCCACATGCTAAGTATAAGATCTGTTGAAGATTACCTGATATTGTGTTTATTATGAATATACATTTTGACCTCCAGTGACCCCAAATGACCTTTAAAATTCTCAAAAACCTCTTTGTACTCAATATGGGGTATTAAATTTATTGAAGATTCCTTGCGTGTTTACGAGCAAAGCTACATTCTTCTTGATATTTCTTAGTCCTATCTGTTAAAACGAGAGATGATTCAGCTGAATCATGTGGACTTCGTCCTCCTGCCTTTCAATTTTCAAACTTTCACATCGGATGGAAATTTTTCATAGTCCGAGTCTTCCAAAAGCTTTGCTCTAATAAAATGAAATATACAAATATGTGAATAAATACGACATAGTAAATGCATGCTTCAACACGCATTAAAACATTGTATCATAGCTCAGTGATTAGCAATTACTCTAAACAATATACATAGGCTAAGTGAGTGTGCACAAAGAACGACATGTGAAGTACAGTTCACTGATCGTAAATAAACGACGACAATTGTACTGTATAGCTTACTGACTGTACACAGACGAAAATTGTATTGCAGCTAACTGATTGTACACACATAACGACATTAGTACTGTATAGCTTACTGATTGTACACAGACGACAATTGTATTGTAGCTAACTGAGTGTACACACATAACGTCATTAGTACCGTATAGCTTACTGATTGCGCACATACGAAAATTGTATTGTAGCTAAATGATTGTACACAAATGACACCATTAGTACCGTATAGCTTACTGATTGTACACAGACGACAATTGTATTGTAGCTAACTGATTGTACACAAATGACGCCATTAGTACCGTATAGCTTACTGATTGTACACAGACGACAATTCGTCCCCGTTTTGGCGTAGTGACGAATATGCACTTTTGGCGAAATTTAGTTAAATATTGTTGTTACCTTTTTCGAGGGTGAAGAATCGATTGAGCCGGGTAGGAAGTTCAAAAAATGTCTAGTTTCTTATTTATTTCTGACTGGTTTTTGACGAATGTCCATCTAAGGCGCATTCTCGTTTTCACATACTGACGAATACTACATTCGTCATTATGACCACTCAGTAACACAATTTGTCAAAGTTTCTGCGTTTTTGCATAACGACGAATATTACCCCTTGGGACAAGTCGTACATAAAACCATGTCATACTGATTTTAGAACCAACATACATCCATTTGAAAGCACCCCGGACTATGGGAAGGTAATATCTTTATTATTTCCACCTCATCTATTAATTAATTAATGCAGTATCTCCTACACGATAGCCTCAATCGTGAAAACGGATTGACCTGTGGGTCAACAATAGTAAACCTAAATAGCAGCCTAGTGTTATGATTGCAATACATTCGATGCTTATACCTGTTGCGTGAGTAGCTATAGACTACAGTAACGCTATTTCTGTACTGAATCAGTGTAACAACAGTGTCGGTACATTTAATTAGAGTTATGTAAATGAGGAAACCCATGGTGTAAGTCAGGACCATGATGACCATGGATGTAACTTGTATACAAATTATGAAAAACCACTCAAATTGTAATTGTGACCGCCAAGACTACAATACTTAGACCAAGGTTAATTAATTTAAGCCAGTCTTAGTGTCAGCCTAACAATACCTTAGGATTAAATAGAAGGAATCCAAACCATCGTATACGAACTTATAACGGAGATCCTTGTGATGAACTTATCCCGAACATATCTAAGACCTTTATCTTGCACGGTACGGGAGTAAATTGGCATGGAGCTACCTTTTTGCCAATGTTTGATGTCATAGTGAGACTTGGGATGGAGTGGGGAGGGGGGGGGGGTGTTATACATTAATTCTCTTGGTTTTCTGTCACAGTCTCAATGTAAATGTTAACAGTCCAATACACAAATAGCAGTATTATGACAAGTTAAAACATCAAAACACCTGCTCATTTCCACTTTAGACTTCCTCCAGTCTTCAGTTTCATATAGCTATTGGCAGCTTTGCTCTTCATAAAAATTAGTCTAGCTTAATTTATAACTACCTTTATCTGGCTAAGTAATACCTAGTGACATAGATATAGGTCACACACTTTTACATGAAACTTTGGAAGGTAGTAGCATAGTTTTTCTACTAAGTATAGAAACTATGCTACAAAGGACGGGGAGGTCGGGTTGTGGGGGGGGGGTGGTGGCGTTAGACAGAATTAGTAGAAAATCTGTATAGCACCCTTTAGAATGAGAGAATCTTGGATGTTTTCTTCCACAGGCTGAGAAGTCCAGGGTCATAAGGGGAAGTTATATCAGACTTTTTGAAAAAAAAACAAGTCAAAACATGGACACAGAAACCAAATGAACTTCGCCAAACTGATACACCCTCAGCCCTGGTTTCCATACATTGGGATTGTTAACCCTTAAGGTTCTCTACATAAGAAAGACGAAGGCACTTGCTGTTCCAGAACGGATGTTATAAGCCAATCGAAGAACCCATGTCCTGCAGACATCAGACATTTTATTAATCCATGATTCTGTGTCTCAGTTAGATTGTAAGGAAACAACTATAAAAAGGGTCTTTTCTTGACTATTCAAGTGCGTTTTATATGTTTTGCCAAATCAATTGATTGATCTTTCACGATTAATGAAAGAAACATGGCTTATTCATTGGCTGGCACAATTTCCTCAAGATGTTGGATAAAGGGTTATCGGGAATGTCGGAAATAAGGGTTGATGTGCCTGGGGGGGCACTATCTGCTATATTATTTACTATGTATACTATTGAAATTAGGTCAAACTCACACATTTCTGGTACAAAATATGCCCATGATACTGCTTTATCATGCAAAATACCAAAAGCTCCATTGAAACTGACCAATCAAATTATCAGTGTTCTGTAAATGACATAGTCCAACATGTGTCCGCAACAATTTATTGCTTAACCTCCAAATATCAAAGGAAATGTGTTTTGAAAATTAAAAAAGACATAAAACATGAAGGTCTCATTCTATCAGGTCGCTAGAACCTCCAAAAAGGCTACGTACTTGGAATATACATCTATGGCAGTTTGACCTTTTCTTGCCATGTATCAAAGGTATTAAGCATATTATATAGTATCCAGTGTGGCTTACGCTGTGCCTTTCTTTAATGAAAATGCAAAGGACAATGTTTTCAATACTACCTGTGATATATTCAGTGCCTGTCTGGTACCATTTTATATTGCAAAAAAACAAAGAAAGAATATTGAAGCTATATTTATAATATACCAGATAAATTATCACACTAATACCATACCAACGATGCAGGACTTGTGATACATCATTTAAGGCACGGCACCTGCCAATATAATTGTTACTGAGCTTTATAAGGATCCACACCGTTATACCAAAGAGTATCTGTCCCATCATGCCATGGAAATTGACTTCCGAAACAATTTCATAAACAATGTTGTTAAGACCTAGGTTTTGCCCAAAGCTGGAACAGATCCGGTCGATGTGGGGAATGGGGTCGGGATAACGATTACATAACACCATTGAGCCTCATTCGGATATGTTAATTAATTTCGTAATGCATAATTTGAACCTAGATAAGTCATTATACGTATTCCTGTATAGTTCTTTTCAATGATACAGTACTGAAGTTCTTTTTAAGATGTTAGAGGATGGTTGAAATAAGTATAGCCCTAACTGAATTTCACAACGACATTAAATTAACACGAACAACATGATATCTAAATTAAATCCATGTTATTCAACTTCATTTATTTGTCAGCATCAGGCACTCCTTGCACTCTCTAACCTCTCCCCTCACCCTATCCAACCCCCTCCATGCCACCCAAGTAAAACATACTAAGACACATATGTTGATATATCTTGGTAACCTATGCAAATCCCTTGTATATTTTATAGATTGTAGAAAATCTTGGGGGTTCTTCTTAAGATAAATAAGACCAATGTACTACCCCTTTCAGCAGCCGGCTCTCCATGCCCTCCCTACCCCACTATCCCCCTTTCCGACGCAACATACTAAAAAACTTATATCCGCGCATTACCCATACAAATTCCTTGTATATTTTATACATTGTAACAAAACGTGGGCGTTCTTTTAATAATTAATACGACCCATATACCACCCTTTCAGCAGCCGGCTCTCCTTGACCTGTCTACCCCTCCCCTCACCCTATCCGACCCCATCCATGTCACCCAAGAGAAACATACTAAAATACGTATGTTGATACCTGCGTATAAACATTCCGTGTTTATGTAATACATTGTAGTAAACCTTGGGCGTTCTTTTTAATATAAATAAGACCAAAGTACCACCCCTTTGATTATTTTCTTCTATCTTAGGTTATTCCACCATACCCCCTCCCCCACCTCTCCCCACGTCACAGTGCAAATTAACGGTGTACCCTATGGCTACAACACACTATAGTGATGAATATGAGTATGTGACAGGACGAAACTTTAAAAACAAAATTTAGTTCTAGCATAGTGACGAATGTGTGACGAATGTGTGACGAATGTGTGACGAATGTGTGACGAATGTGTGACGAATGTCATACATTAACTGAAAAATGACATGACATAACGACGAATATGTTTGCAATAAAATTATTACTTTGTAAGAAAGTTTCCGATCAGCAATTAATATGAGAACTCAAAGTTCTATTTGTTATATTAAATACATTGACAACTTTTATTACAAAAGATCCCTTATTAATTACGATATACTAAAGTCAAAATGTTGAAATCTTTAGAGCGCGTTTACTCAAAACTCACTTTTTGCACATTCGTCACTACGCCAAAACGGGGACGAATTGTATTGTAGCTAACTGATTGTACACAAATGACGCCATTAGTACCATAAAGCTTACTGATTGTACACAGACGACAATTGTATTGTAGCTAAATGATTGTACACTCATAACCACATTAGTACTGTTTAGCTCACTGATTGCACACAGACGACAATTGTATTGTAGCTAAATGATTGTACACAAATAACGACATTAGTACTGTATAGCTTACTGATTGTACACATACGACAATTGTACTGTAGCTTATTGTTTGTGAACAGATGACGACAGTTGTATTGAGGTATACTTGTAATTGTTAGAAATTGTTTACAACACATAATAAATGATGTTGTGACCTCTGAATCTAGAGCACGGTTCATTAGTTCAGATAAGGTACATAATTGAACCTCAGTTTAAAGACTTACCCTTCCGTTTGGTCGGTCTGAAAGCAACAAATGGGTAAGAATATTATTACAAACAACATTAAAATATGGAATATGATCAACATGAATAAAGACACTTAGCTTGGTTCATGTAGCAAAACACAACATTATAAACATTGAAACCGTGTGTAACGATCTGATTTGAGTTATTCTATAATTCACACTGCATTTAAAGTCAACACATACAATGAATTATAAAATTATCTTACTTAACTTTCAACTTAACAATGTTGTAATCGAATGAGTTTAGGATCGGTGTTCTACCATGTTATCATATAAAATTCACCGTGGTAACCACACTACCTTGTTGTGAACATATCTACCATTTAAAGTCATAACCGCGGTGGCGGCATCAAGGGGGGGCATGGGGGTTGGGGAGGGCAATGAGGGCATTCCCAATCATGTTTGCACCCAGGCCTCAGTCGGCTCCCATCTCGTCTACGTGTATAGTCAATACAAATCAGTTGTTAAAGTCATAATTTGTAACCACCCCCACCCCCACATAGCAAATACATAGCAGGTATTTATTGCTTGCCTACACAGCAATTTACATCTTAACCAACTTTACCAAGTCAAAGGCAAACGTAAGAGCAACGGACAGTGAGGTACGTATAGGGGCGCTATCAAAAGGACGGGCAGTTGGAGGGGAGAATCATAATCAGTTGCCAGTTTGGGTATCGTTGCTAGACTAAGTTTACTTTTGTTGATGCTTCGTTAGGCCACTTCAGATGGTATACTTCAACATTTTATCTTTTAAATTGTGACTGCTTTACCCCCTAAATTTCGCTTTTGTTCATATCATTTCAGCTTTTTTCTCGGGAGTTCAGTTGTAATACCCAACATTTCTGTTTTTCTCAAAATGACGATCTCATCGACTTTTTTTACCTCCTGTTTGATTTCTTACCAAAGAATAAGAAATTATGTCTCAAGTTATATTTAAAAATTTCGACTATTTTATATCAAACTTCTATATTCTAAAACTTTTGACTGTTTTTTTCCCTGTAAATTTAAACGACTTTACCTGAAACTATCAAACATTTCCTCAAAAGTACGTCCTATAATTTTCAAACCGTCGACTTTATAGTACGACGTTTGGTTATTTCAAAATATCTACTATCTCCTCCAACATTATGACTTATGGGGTATGTGTAACAAGCAAATAATCGCTTGACTATGGTTAAGGTTTTAAAAAAAAAATTCTCGGAAGTCTATTAGTTAAGGTTTTAAATTTAACGTACAATAAGGCTGGCATTAAGTATGACAGGGTGGTACTAAGTGTAGTAGTGTAGCCGTGTAATTTTGAAAAAAATAATATATTTTGGAGTACGCGTGTGTAACAAAACAGATCATTCGAAGATTATTTTTCATTTCCAAGTACGGTTTTAAAACGGGTATTTATTTTAAGACAATACCGATGCAGCTATGCTTCTTGAGTAAATATAAGCCTGATCAAATATTGATTGGTTTAAGCCAATTTTTTCTGAAGATTTTTGCTCGATTATTATTTTTTCGAACCGTATTTTAGCAGTGCCGAAAGGGGGGGGGGGGAGGAGGACTACATCCCGCCAGCCCACCATGCAACTGCTATCCCTATGGTCATTAAGGTAAATATTTGTCCTAACCTATTGTGGTGGAAAGGAAAAACGAGAGGGCGGCAAGAGTGTTTTGATTTTACACTAAAAACCCATATCTCGTCCCACCAAAATATTATGGATCACATTATTGAATAGCAGAAAGTGGTATACACATTTCCAATTGTATAAACATATCCAAATCTTTACATTTAACTCTTACGTTCAATCTTTTGTTTGATAATAAGCAAGTTTACCACAACATATATTGAATCATTGCCTTATCCTTATATAAAATGATGGAAGATATAATGGAATAATAAATCTACCTTTTTCCTTTTTACTTACCACTTCTTTATTTGCCCTCTCTTTCTGTAATACAAGTGTAAGGCATGAAGTTCAATATTATAACCCAAATACACACATCGTGCAAACCTAGCACGGAGAGAAAACGTGAATGATTTTTTTTCTCCCGAAATTGGAAATGAACTTACTTTTTACATCTCGTATTTTGTGAATAAGCTAATTGTACAGTATCTGTTAGTCAACGGCAATCACACAAAAGTTTAATACAGAACGTAACGTTATGTCTTCATATTGCTGTTCTGTATAATATATCTTCTGAAAAGCTGTGATGCAACCGCCCTCACCTTTCCCAGAGGTAAAACAAGATTTGACCAATCCTGAAAAATGTGAGATTTGTTGAATGTAATATGTTGTTGTTGACTTCTACTGTTCACATTCTTTTTTGCACTGGGTTGAAAGATATTCGATTAAGTAATGTTTACTTACGATCTTTTCATATTCATCATATTTCAGTGGACGTGATCCAGTACTCTGTGTGAATAAACAAATAACTTATGATTAGTCCATATTATTTAGCTTGATATGTATGCAAGAAGACCTTCGTAAGAACTTGAATTTGACCATGTTATTTTTCTTCCACTATGTAAAAGTGTGTTTAAAATTGATATCTTCATATAACATAATGTTACCAGGACATACCTCCCACCGTTCATTTTCGTAAATCATTCTCAGTACTGCAGATATAACACCAGTTTGCCACTCAACTGAAAGAGACCGTAAAAAGAGTTTCTTTAGTCTGGTATCTATGAAAACTTGAACATGTAAAACATTTAGTAAAAGATCGTTTTGTCTATACTGCATTCGGACTCCTTTATTACCCCCTAAATTTACTGGCGTCCTGTTCACAACTCATATTTGTTAAAACTCCCTTTCACATGGGACTGTGCATGTCGTCAACTGTAGGTGTACTGCCTATATGCTAACAACAGGAAGAGAAGAAGCCAATAGAAGATGCATTGATCTTGGGAGAACTTATCTTAAAAGTACTACTAGAGCTTGAATTTTTTTTTTTAACGCATAACTAACACCTGAAAAATTGTATGACGAAAATATCAACTGAACAAATATGATAGCAATTTGCTTGGTTGCGACATATAGGATTAAACAATGGACTGGGACACTATTTGTCCAGTTATGAGGTCAATAGAAATGTTAATACAATCTGTTAAACTGATTGTTAATCTCAAATGACTCGCTCCTCTACCAGTCGTTAAATAAGTAGCTTTTAGGATTTTCGATAAAGTCGTGAACAAATCTCCATTTTTCTCGAACCTGTTGAACACACGATAGCGATAATCGCATTAGTCTTTGTACTTAATCGTGTAGTTCCAATCATTAACACCATAGTATTTCACCTCATCAACAGTTATTTGTAAAGATAAATTTATTTGTAAAGATTAATTTGTTAAACTGCATTCTTACCACGTGGCTTCTTTTGTAACGTGCTCAACTTGTTCTCAAAGTTAAAGGGCAGCAGAATTCTTTCAATCCTGTGAGAAGTAATGGTAGTAGTTCGTCAGTTTGTTGTAATTAGATACACTAAAAAGGTCCATTAATCTTATTATAAGCCCCCCAAAGAGGTTTTTCAAGTATTCTTGTTTTTAATATCATTTTTGTTTCCATTTCACACATTCAGCCTGCTCAAATGGAGGAGCACACCACTGTAATTTCTTTGGTAGATAAATCAATCAATTCGCTAAATATATATATTATGTGTAAGTCAGCACGATATGGTGCGACATGTTGCTGAAACGTCTTCACATATAAATATACTCTAACAGGAATCATTTCAATAAGTTGGTAAATTAAATAAATGTAATTCTTTCTCAGACCATCTGAATAATAGTCGACTGTTCAATATAACATGCTTACTTGATCTTGGTTGGTTTATGTCCGTGACAGGCATATTTCAGGATATTTATCCATTCGGTTAAGTCCAATTGCTGCCATTTCTTGTTTACAATGTCCAATGTTTTCAAAGTGTTAAGCGGAGGTAAAACTGCTCCAGAGCTAAGATTGATAGCGTCACCTTGTTCTTGAACTGACGTAAAGCTGTCTTGCAGTATAATCCATTCAATGTCAACCTATTCAAGAAATTAACTACATAATAACTTTGAGAATCATGAATGAGGAACCTCAAAAAAACTATCAGCATTAGTTATCAGAATGGTTTACAAAGTAATTCAAGGACTGACCAACAGGAATATAGTTTACAATTGCTATAGCAATCTAAGGTGTATCTTATCGTGTAAAATGAATCCTAACATGAAAATTAAAAATTGCAACAAGACAGTTGTCTTAAATTAGATGTTTTTTATGTTTATGATATTGATATTACAATCCTGGTGTTCTTGGCTCCATGGTTCTCTTTAATTAAGTAATGCCTGTACGTTTAGTTCTAGATAAGTATGCCCCAAACAACTTGTGGATCGGAAAGTAACAGGCTAAATGGCAATGGAGATGAACGGCAACCAAAGGAAAATGGCTCACCTCTGTGCCACAAAAAAAGTTTCTTTTATTTAACACATTTGTTCTATATACATCTTATTCACATCTTAACCGCTTTAAACTTTAGCATTTGAATGTTACAAATTATTATTCACAAATATGCAAAAAATTTACATATTTCATGAGTTATTCAACATCACGTGTGCGTTTACGAAGTCCATCATTTTACCCAATGTATCGAAACATCATGAATTAAGACGACATGTTAAAACGGTTAACATATTGGACAATCACTTGTTAGGTGTACATATGAACTTAGTGTATAGTGTGGCTAATGTTTTATTTTGAAATCATAACAAGATAAAATGAAATAATGAATGTAACTCTCTACGTATCGGTCACCTTTATTTTCAAAGCCTCTTATTTTCAGACCCTTCCATCACACCTATCATGGTTTGAAAAAAAGAACATCAAGCATAGACACATCATTTCTATATTGCTTTTTCAAACTGAATCGAAAGTAAGGTAATTACTCAGTAATTCTTTTATAATGTTTTTCACCTGTTCATTGGATGTTTTCTTCAACCTCTCCACTATACCATCATGTGTATCTTGAGTTTCGTCTTTCGAAATTAGAACTTTCTTACACCACTCTTTAAAATGAAAGAATAACCAGAATGCGAAAATGCGTAGTGGTTTCGATGATGTTACATTCAGCTATTTTCTGCATGAATCTGATGTAATGACGTATAGTGAGGGTGTACAACATACTTGATATTAGTAATACAGTGAAAAGCAGTGTGGTGTGACAAACAATACATTCACAATGACACAGGCTGTCCTGAAATGACCATTGAGCTAAACAACAAGCTTCTTGTAGTGAATGTAATAGATACATCAACATACTAAATATGACATCAGTCCTTGTTGAAATATTGTATAAAATGTGGGTTCACAATATGACCCTGGTGAACTCAAACGACCATTGACCTCCGCCCACAACATGAAGGCTTCTTGTACTCAATGTGGTACAATTACATACCAAATATGCGATCTGTCCAAGCTTCCCTACGATATTATGTTTAGGAAGATGTGTTAGTGTGGAAAGAGAGGTAAGAGGGTAGTGAAGTAAATGTTTGGCATTTGCTGACTTCAAATGACCTCCACCAATAGCCATAAAAGGCTCCTTAAATTTACTATGGTACATCTACAAACCAAATATGAAATCTGTCCTTTCTTGCAATATCATGTTTACAAGGTTGTCACGATTTGACCTGTTGTCCCCAAATGACCTTTGATCTACACCAAAAACTTTAGGCTTTTCGAACTCAATGTGGTACGTCTGCACACCAAATATGAATTGGTCCGACCTTCTCTTCTTGAGATATCGTGTTTACAAGTTTTTGACAATTTGACCCCTAGCGACCCTAAATGACCTTTGACCTCCACAGAAAACAATAGGCTTCCTGTACTGAATGTGGTACTTCTACATATTAAATATGAGGTCTGCCCAAGCTTCCTTTCTTGAGCTAGTGTGTTTACAATGTATTCACAATTTGACCTCGGTGACCCGAAATGACCTTTGACGTCCACATAAAACGAAAGGCTTCTTGTGCTCAATGTGGTACTTCTACACATTGAATATGAGGTTTGCCCAATCTTTCTTTCATGAGCTATGGTGTTAACAATGTTTTTACAATTTGACCCCTAGTGACCCTAATCAACTTTGACCTCCACAGAAAACAATAGGCTTCTTGTGCTCCATGTGGTACGTTTACACACCAAATATGAGGTCTGCCCAAGCTTCCCTTCTTGAGATATTGTGTTTACAAGGTTTCCCCGTTTTGACCCCTGGTTACCCCAAATGACCTTGACCTGCACAGAAAACAATAGGCTTCTTGTACTCAATGTGGTACATCTACACACCAAACATGAAGTTGGTCCAACTTTCCCTTCGTGAGATATCATGTTTACAAGCTGGGCGTCGCAAACGCATACATACGCACGCCATCATGACTGCAAAGGTTACGATATTTATCGAAACCAAAAATCGATTTATGAGTAGCAACATAATGCTCGTATTCTATGTCATTCTGGGTAACTTTAAATTAAACTTATATGCAGGTGCAGTACAGAAAACCTTGTGAATCCAAACTGAGAAAGCATCGCTATTTTACATCAAAATTAAATACACAGTTATTGAAAGTTTTAAATAATCTATGAATTAATCAACTAAATATAGATAGCTTAGATACCTTTTAATTCTTCTTCTGTCACCTTTTCCCTAGGATTGAGTTTTTGCTTGTGTGTTATACTCAGTAGTCGTCTGCAATAATGCTCTAGTGCAGATAAGATATAAACTGTATTACTCATCTGAGTAATGCAAGCTGTAGTTCTAACAGCGAAAATAAAAGTATTAATACTAAAGGACACAAGCTTCAAACGTCATACGTTAGGTAAGATAATATATAGTTATGTACATAACTTGACGCCTGAGATTTGTGGGATGTGAGTCACTCGTTTTCACGGAAACTGCATTGACAACTTGAACTCTGATCTAAAGAAATGACGTGTACCACTCTATATGTGAATCTAGTGATGCATAAATATACAAAGTGATCATCTCATTGTTATAGTGCTGATGATAGGAACACACCCAAAGCACGACTTGTTCTCAGTCGGTGAGACTTAAAATACTCTGTAAACGAATCTGCTCTGTTAATTGCCTAGTTTTATGTCAGCATGTTCATGTATAGTAACGTTTAAATAGCACAATCAATTTAATCTTTTCAATATACCTAATATTTCTAATCTCTCTATATTTTTATAATTTCTCTAATCAAACTAACCTATCAAATCTATCCAATCTATCCAATTTATCGGATCTATTTCATATATTTAATCTATTCGATCTATTTCATCTTTCTGATCTATTTCATCTATTTTATCTAGTTCATCTTTTTCACCTATTGCATTTTTTCTCCTATTGCATCTTTTTCACCTATTGCATCTTTTTCATCTATTTAATATCTATTTCATTCATTTCATCTGTTTATCCGTTTAATTTTCCGTTTAATCATCCGTTTAATCTATTTCATCTGTTCATCTATATATGCTATATATATTATTTCATCTTTTTGGCTATTTCATCTATTTATGCTATTTCACCAATTTAGGCTATTTCATATTTAAATCGTTCATGTTGATATCGTATACCTCGTTGACTAAACTCTGATTTTGGACTGTGTGTCTTAACGAATAAGTTATGCATGCATTTTTCTAGTCAACAGCTTAAAAAAAAATGATGCTATTACATCTAATTATCACGTGATAAACATGAATCGCAGGAAAACATTTCCAGAATTCTATACCAGGAAGGATTAAGAGGTCATAAAGAACATCTGGGAGGGTATTAATCAAACGTATATGGGGGATGTAATATGTGAGAGATGCCCTATTATTGCTTTGGAAGACCCTCATCCCACCCCTCAAGCTAGTGTACGGGGGGGGGGGATACAATCTGCAGGGGATGCCCTAGCAATGGAAGACCTTCCTCATTATAGTTTACGGGGGGAGGGGGTGTAATCTGCATGGGATGCCCTTTTATTGCAATGGAAGGCCCCCATCCCACCCCTCAAGCTACAAGTCGGAGTTAACACAATGCCGTATCAATGATGGGAACATGGAATAGCTGTTAGAGGGGCAAGGAAAGGCTGAACCAGATATACAGGAATCACATATTGCAATGGCTTCGAAGTATGTAAATATAAATTAATTAAGCAGAGATACCTGATCGGGGAAAACTGATTTCACAGTCTAGAGTTATCTAAGTAAGCCTCGACAACAGTCTGATTGCAAAAGAAATCATAACCGAAAATCAATCAGTCAATTAAACAGGAGTCTATTAGATACTTCAGAGTAAGCTTGATATTTACTGATTAATCAGTCAATTACCTTTACGTCGATAGAAGACTCCGATGAAATTCAATAACAAGAACACAAAGAGCACAAAGAACACAACAACACCAATCCTACCAGTTCGTCCTTCCTCCTCTGAAATGCCAAGAGAAATGGTCAAACATGAACATCAACAATTCCAAATACAAGTTGACATCATCTCCAGATAACATATCAACACAGCTATGTTTAATAGGTTCATGGTAGCCCAAACATGCATGTGAATGATTTATAGGGGTATATCAAATCGGTATCATGAACTAAAGTTTATAGTTTAAGGTTTACAGTCTTACAGTCTTGTATGAGGCTAATGCCTCCTCACACGACTTTACAACTATACACCGTATAAAAGTTAAAGTACATATTAGTTATTTTTTTAACACTATAACACTTTCTCAGCAACACTTCTCCTTCAATTCCAAATCAAAACAAGAAAAACATTCTATAAGTTCAGGTTTACTAAGTGAACTGGCACACCACTTATAATTTAACCTGCAAATAAATAGTAATTGGGAAGGTTTGCACTTTACCTTAGATCTTACCTTGAAAAGTTACATCAGTTGATGTAAATTTTGTTGTAACACCGTCAGTGCTGTAAACACACGTGTACGTGCCCAAGGTAGGATTTTTAACCGTGTTTATGACCAGAGAGCTACTTTGCAATGTGAATCCATCAGGCATCATAACTTCACTCCTAATTTTAGTTCCAAATGCAATAATTTCTTCCGTTTGACCCACTTTTTTCCATACAAAGAATAACACATCTTCCCCGCAGTTCATAACCACTCTTTCATTAAGAGTTACAAGCAGAGGTTCGCTAGATGCTTCCAGTGTCCCGCTTTCAACCAGTATCGTAGATTCATTGTTACCTACTTCAGACACATTGCTTCTCGCTGCGCAGACGAATAAACGTAATGAGAGAGAGGTTGGTAACGAAATATCTACAACAGTATAGTAAGATTGTAATTCATTGACACTGGTTGTTACAGCTTTCGACTGAGAAGAGATCTGTCCATCCCCAGTGTAAGTTCTTAACTTCCATGACAAATCATCTAATACTTCACCTACTCGTAAAACATTACAACTTAAACTTGAAGCAGCGTTTAGTTCTAAAAAGCATAATGATTTCTGGTAACATCCAGTAGCATCAATGGTTGGGTACGGTTCAGGTGGTTTATCTGCAAATTGTGAAAAGAAAGACGTATTACAATAATAGTGTCCAGCCAAAAAGTATTAGGCATGTTTATATGGTCTACTATTAATTGTGTTGGGTTTACTAACAATTAAAGGGCGCAAGGAAGTCGGTACTCTTTGTTAAATATTTCAATAGGAAATGTAAGCTTTAGCTTGTTCCTCACAAAGATATTATAGTTAGATGATTAACTGAAAACAGTATGTTAACGACTGTAATTACCAAATGACATCCAGTTGTCAGGTGGACACTGCATGTTATTTATATTTATTCGTAGCTTCATTATAGGGTCTTAATGTGATGCAGTGTAGTTAGACGGTTAGATATATATTCTCACTATGAAAGTGGCTTCAGTGCTAATGGTATTTCAGTAATGTAACTTTTTACACTGTTGAACCATTGCAACTCTATTAAAGTAAGCTACTAATCACATGAGAATATTTGATCTTGTGTATGGTTTTTATGCGGACAGAGTCTCACTTTTCTCTTTTTTTCATCGTTTGTTTAATAACATATGAGTGAGTGAGTAGATGAATAAAGGGATGGATTGATGAATGAAAAAAAAACACCGATGACTTCTTTTATTGTCAGCTAAAGGGAGACATGTCTGAAACATGATAACGAGATATGATAGGAGAATGTGATGATCATCGAGGAATCCTTTACCAAGCTTTTATTCGTTATAAACGCAAACGATTTCTGAGAAGAAATCTCCAAATAGTAGGCGTAAAATTGGTCATTGGCTGGATTGTTCTCTTATCGGAGGATGACTTGAGGTTG
Source organism: Apostichopus japonicus (assembly GCF_037975245.1). NCBI lineage: Eukaryota > Metazoa > Echinodermata > Holothuroidea > Aspidochirotida > Stichopodidae > Apostichopus > Apostichopus japonicus. The sequence continues at coordinate 5,990,046 of NC_092576.1, read as the reverse complement.
AATATTTACATGAGCTAGAGAAGTTAACAGAAAAGGGTTCGGAGAT